>NW_028126706.1:0-103729 GCF_965231255.1 Vanellus vanellus
CCACAGGAAAGCAGAGAGGGCCAAATTGTCTGTGGCATTTGAAAGAGTTCCAGGAGGCAGTGAGAACCAGCATCACTTTTCCCCGCTGGCACCTTTGCTGTGGCAGCAAAAGCTGGACGTTTGTCTTTTTACCACCGGAGGGCGCCGAAAGTGAAAAAAGGCGCTTTTGAGGATAGAGTCCGCAGGAAAGCCGAGAGGGCTTAATTGTCTGGGGCATTTGAAAGGGTTCCAGGAGGGAGTGAGAACCAGCATTACTTTTCCCCGCTGGCACCTTTGCTGTGGCAGCAAAAGCTGGACGTTTGTCTTTTTTGCTCCGAAGGCTGCCGAAAGCGAAAATAGGTGCTTTTGAGGATGGAGTCCGCAGGAAAGCAGAGAGGGCCAAATTGTCTGTGGCATTTGAAAGGGTTCCAGGAGGCAGTGAGAATCAGCATTACTTTTCCCCGCTGGCACCTTTGCTGTGGCAGCAAAAGCTGGACGTTTGTCTTTTTTGCTCCGGACGCTGCCGAAAGCGAAAACAGGTGCTTTTGAGGATGGAGTCCGCAGGAAAGCAGAGAGGGCCAAATTGTCTGGGGCATTTGAAAGGGTTCCAGGAGGCAGTGAGAACCAGCATTACTTTTCCCCGCTGGCACCTTTGCTGTGGCAGCAAAAGCTGGACGTTTGTCTTTTTTGCTCCGGAGGCTGCCGAAAGCGAAAACAGGTGCTTTTGAGGATGGAGTCCGCAGGAAAGCAGAGAGGGCCAAATTGTCTGTGGCATTTGAAAGGGTTCCAGGAGGCAGTGAGAACCAGCATTACTTTTCCCCGCTGGCACCTTTGCTGTGGCAGCAAAAGCTGGACGTTTGTCTTTTTTGCTCCGGAGGCTGCCGAAAGCGAAAATAGGTGCTTTTGAGGATGGAGTCCGCAGGAAAGCAGAGAGGGCCAAATTGTCTGTGGCATTTGAAAGAGTTCCAGGAGGCAGTTAGAACCAGCATCACTTTTCCCCGCTGGCACCTTTGCTGTGGCAGCAAAAGCTGGACGTTTGTCTTTTTACCACCGGAGGGCGCCGAAAGTGAAAAAAGGCGCTTTTGAGGATAGAGTCAGCAGGAAAGCAGAGAGGGCTTAATTGTCTGGGGTATTTGAAAGGGTTCCAGGAGGCAGTGAGAACCAGCATTACTTTTCCTCGCTGGCACCTTTGCTGTGGCAGCAAAAGCTGGACGTTTGTCTTTTTTGCTCCGGAGGTTGCCGAAAGCGAAAACAGGTGCTTTTGAGGATGGAGTCCGCAGGAAAGCAGAGAGGGCCAAATTGTCTGGGGCATTTGAACGGGTTCCAGGAGGCAGTGAGAACCAGCATTACTTTTCCCCGCTGGCACCTTTGCTGTGGCAGCAAAAGCTGGACGTTTGTCTTTTTTGCTCCGGAGGCTGCCGAAAGCGAAAACAGGTGCTTTGAGGATGGAGTCCACAGGAAAGCAGAAAGGGCCAAATTGTCTGTGGCATTTGAAAGGGTTCCAGGAGGCAGTGAGAACCAGCATTACTTTTCCCCGCTGGCACCTTTGCTGTGGCAGCAAAAGCTGGACGTTTGTCTTTTTTGCTCCGGAGGCTGCTGATAGCGAAAATAGGTGCTTTTGAGGATGGAGTCCACAGGAAGCAGAGAGGGCCAAATTGTCTGTGGCATTTGAAAGAGTTCCAGGAGGCAGTGAGAACCAGCATTACTTTTCCCCGCTGGCACCTTTGCTGTGGCAGCAAAAGCTGGACGTTTGTCTTTTTACCACCGGAGGGCGCCGAAAGTGAAAAAAGGAGCTTTTGAGGATAGAGTCCGCAGGAAAGCAGAGAGGGCCAAATTGTCAGGGGCATTTGAAAGGGTTCCAGGAGGCAGTGAGAACCAGCATTACTTTTCCCCGCTGGCACCTTTGCTGTGGCAGCAAAAGCTGGACGTTTGTCTTTTTTGCTCCGGAGGCTGCCGAAAGCGAAAACAGGTGCTTTTGAGGATGGAGTCCGCAGGAAAGCAGAGAGGGCCAAATTGTCTGTGGCATTTGAAAGGGTTCCAGGAGGCAGTGAGAACCAGCATTACTTTTCCCCGCTGGCACCTTTGCTGTGGCAGCAAAAGCTGGACGTTTGTCTTTTTTGCTCCGGAGGCTGCCGAAAGCGAAAACAGGTGCTTTTGAGGATGGAGTCCGCAGGAAAGCAGAGAGGGCCAAATTGTCTGTGGCATTTGAAAGGGTTCCAGGAGGCAGTGAGAACCAGCATTACTTTTCCCCGCTGGCACCTTTGCTGTGGCAGCAAAAGCTGGACGTTTGTCTTTTTTGCTCCGGAGGCTGCCGAAAGCGAAAACAGGGTGCTTTTGAGGATGGAGTCCACAGGAAAGGCAGAGAGGGCCAAATTGTCTGTGGCATTTGAAAGGGTTCCAGGAGGCAGTGAGAACCAGCATTACTTTTCCCCGCTGGCACCTTTGCTGTGGCAGCAAAAGCTGGACGTTTGTCTTTTTGCTCCGGAGGTTGCCGAAAGCGAAAATAGGTGCTTTTGAGGATGGAGTCCGCAGGAAAGCAGAGAGGGCCAAATTGTCTGTGGCATTTGAAAGAGTTCCAGGAGGCAGTGAGAACCAGCATCACTTTTCCCCGCTGGCACCTTTGCTGTGGCAGCAAAAGCTGGACGTTTGTCTTTTTACCACCGGAGGGCGCCGAAAGTGAAAAAAGGCGCTTTTGAGGATAGAGTCCGCAGGAAAGCAGAGAGGGCCAAATTGTCTGGGGCATTTGAAAGGGTTCCAGGAGGGAGTGAGAACCAGCATTACTTTTCCCCGCTGGCACCTTTGCTGTGGCAGCAAAAGCTGGACGTTTGTCTTTTTTGCTCCGGAGGCTGCCGAAAGCGAAAATAGGTGCTTTTGAGGATGGAGTCCGCAGGAAAGCAGAGAGGGCCAAATTGTCTGTGGCATTTGAAAGAGTTCCAGGAGGCAGTGATAACCAGCATTACTTTTCCCCGCTGGCACCTTTGCTGTGGCAGCAAAAGCTGGACGTTTGTCTTTTTTGCTCCGGACGCTGCCGAAAGCGAAAACAGGTGCTTTTGAGGATGGAGTCCGCAGGAAAGCAGAGAGGGCCAAATTGTCTGGGGCATTTGAAAGGGTTCCAGGAGGCAGTGAGAACCAGCATTACTTTTCCCCGCTGGCACCTTTGCTGTGGCAGCAAAAGCTGGACGTTTGTCTTTTTTGCTCCGGAGGCTGCCGAAAGCGAAAACAGGTGCTTTTGAGGATGGAGTCCGCAGGAAAGCAGAGAGGGCCAAATTGTCTGTGGCATTTGAAAGGGTTCCAGGAGGCAGTGAGAACCAGCATTACTTTTCCCCGCTGGCACCTTTGCTGTGGCAGCAAAAGCTGGACGTTTGTCTTTTTTGCTCCGGAGGCTGCCGAAAGCGAAAATAGGTGCTTTTGAGGATGGAGTCCGCAGGAAAGCAGAGAGGGCCAAATTGTCTGTGGCATTTGAAAGAGTTCCAGGAGGCAGTGAGAACCAGCATCACTTTTCCCCGCTGGCACCTTTGCTGTGGCAGCAAAAGCTGGACGTTTGTCTTTTTACCACCGGAGGGCGCCGAAAGTGAAAAAAGGCGCTTTTGAGGATAGAGTCAGCAGGAAAGCAGAGAGGGCTTAATTGTCTGGGGTATTTGAAAGGGTTCCAGGAGGCAGTGAGAACCAGCATTACTTTTCCCCGCTGGCACCTTTGCTGTGGCAGCAAAAGCTGGACGTTTGTCTTTTTTGCTCCGGAGGGCGCCGAAAGTGAAAAAAGGCGCTTTTGAGGTTAGAGTCCGCAGGAAAGCAGAGAGGGCCAAATTGTCTGTGGCATTTGAAAGGGTTCCAGGAGGCAGTGAGAACCAGCATTACTTTCCCCGCTTGCACTTTGTTGTGGCAGCAAAAGCTGGACGTTTGTCTTTTTTGCTCCGGAGGGCGCCGAAAGCATAAATAGGTGCTTTTGAGGATGGAGTCCGCAGGAAAGCAGAGAGGGCCAAATTGTCTGTGGCATTTGAAAGGGTTCCAGGAGGCAGTGAGAACCAGCATTACTTTTCCCCGCTGGCACCTTTGCTGAGGCAGCAAAAGCTGGCCGTTTGTCTTTTTTGCTCCGGAGGCTGCCGAAAGCGAAAACAGGTGCTTTTGAGGATGGAGTCCGCAGGAAAGCAGAGAGGGCCAAATTGTCTGGGGCATTTGAAGAGGTTCCAGGAGGCAGTGAGAACCAGCATTCCTTTTCCCGCTGGCACCTTTGCTGTGGCAGCAAAAGCTGGACGTTTGTCTTTTTTGCTCCGGAGGCTGCCGAAAGCGAAAACAGGTGCTTTTGAGGATGGAGTCCGCAGGAAAGCAGAGAGGGGCCAAATTGTCTGGGGCATTTGAAAGGGTTCCAGGAGGCAGTGAGAACCAGCATTACTTTTCCCCGCTGGCACCTTTGCTGTGGCAGCAAAAGCTGGACGTTTGTCTTTTTTGCTCCGGAGGCTGCCGAAAGCGAAAACAGGTGCTTTTGAGGATGGAGTCCACAGGGAAAGCAGAGAGGGCCAAATTGTCTGTGGCATTTGAAAGGGTTCCAGGAGGCAGTGAGAACCAGCATTACTTTTCCCCGCTGGCACCTTTGCTGTGGCAGCAAAAGCTGGACGTTTGTCTTTTTTGCTCCGGAGGCTGCCGAAAGCGAAAATAGGTGCTTTTGAGGATGGAGTCCGCAGGAAAGCAGAGAGGGCCAAATTGTCTGTGGCATTTGAAAGAGTTCCAGGAGGCAGTGAGAACCAGCATCACTTTTCCCCGCTGGCACCTTTGCTGTGGCAGCAAAAGCTGGACGTTTGTCTTTTTACCACCGGAGGGCGCCGAAAGTGAAAAAAGGCGCTTTTGAGGATAGAGTCCGCAGGAAAGCAGAGAGGGCTTAATTGTCTGGGGCATTTGAAAGGTTCCAGGAGGCAGTGAGAACCAGCATTACTTTTCCCCGCTGGCACCTTTGCTGTGGCAGCAAAGCTGGACGTTTGTCTTTTTTGCTCCGGAGGCTGCCGAAAGCGAAAATAGGTGCTTTTGAGGATGGAGTCCGCAGGAAAGCAGAGAGGGCCAAATTGTCTGTGGCATTTGAAAGAGTTCCAGGAGGCAGTGAGAACCAGCATTACTTTTCCCCGCTGGCACCTTTGCTGTGGCAGCAAAAGCTGGACGTTTGTCTTTTTTGCTCCGGACGCTGCCGAAAGCGAAAACAGGTGCTTTTGAGGATGGAGTCCGCAGGAAAGCAGAGAGGGCCAAATTGTCTGTGGCATTTGAAAGGGTTCCAGGAGGCAGTGAGAACCAGCATTACTTTTCCCCGCTGGCACCTTTGCTGTGGCAGCAAAAGCTGGACGTTTGTCTTTTTTGCTCCGGAGGCTGCCGAAAGTGAAAACAGGTGCTTTTGAGGATGGAGTCCACAGGAAAGCAGAGAGGGCCAAATTGTCTGGGGCATTTGAAAGGGTTCCAGGAGGCAGTGAGAACCAGCATTACTTTTCCCCGCTGGCACCTTTGCTGTGGCAGCAAAAGCTGGACGTTTGTCTTTTTTGCTCCGGAGGCTGCCGAAAGCGAAAACAGGTGCTTTTGAGGATGGAGTCCGCAGGAAAGCAGAGAGGGCCAAATTGTCTGGGGCATTTGAAAGGGTTCCAGGAGGCAGTGAGAACCAGCATTACTTTTCCCCGCTGGCACCTTTGCTGTGGCAGCAAAAGCTGGACGTTTGTCTTTTTTGCTCCGGAGGCTGCCGAAAGCGAAAACAGGTGCTTTTGAGGATGGAGTCCACAGGAAAGCAGAGAGGGCCAAATTGTCTGTGGCATTTGAAAGGGTTCCAGGAGGCAGTGAGAACCAGCATTACTTTTCCCCGCTGGCACCTTTGCTGTGGCAGCAAAAGCTGGACGTTTGTCTTTTTTGCTCCGGAGGCTGCCGAAAGCGAAAATAGGTGCTTTTGAGGATGGAGTCCGCAGGAAAGCAGAGAGGGCCAAATTGTCTGTGGCATTTGAAAGAGTTCCAGGAGGCAGTGAGAACCAGCATCACTTTTCCCCGCTGGCACCTTTGCTGTGGCAGCAAAAGCTGGACGTTTGTCTTTTTACCACCGGAGGGCGCCGAAAGTGAAAAAAGGCGCTTTTGAGGATAGAGTCCGCAGGAAAGCAGAGAGGGCTTAATTGTCTGGGGCATTTGAAAGGGTTCCAGGAGGCAGTGAGAACCAGCATTACTTTTCCCCGCTGGCACCTTTGCTGTGGCAGCAAAAGCTGGACGTTTGTCTTTTTTGCTCCGGAGGCTGCCGAAAGCGAAATAGGTGCTTTTGAGGATGGAGTCCGCAGGAAAGCAGAGAGGGCCAAATTGTCTGTGGCATTTGAAAGAGTTCCAGGAGGCAGTGAGAACCAGCATTACTTTTCCCCGCTGGCACCTTTGCTGTGGCAGCAAAAGCTGGACGTTTGTCTTTTTTGCTCCGGACGCTGCCGAAAGCGAAAACAGGTGCTTTTGAGGATGGAGTCCGCAGGAAAGCAGAGAGGGCCAAATTGTCTGTGGCATTTGAAAGGGTTCCAGGAGGCAGTGAGAACCAGCATTACTTTTCCCCGCTGGCACCTTTGCTGTGGCAGCAAAAGCTGGACGTTTGTCTTTTTTGCTCCGGAGGCTGCCGAAAGCGAAAACAGGTGCTTTTGAGGATGGAGTCCACAGGAAAGCAGAGAGGGCCAAATTGTCTGGGGCATTTGAAAGGGTTACAGGAGGCAGTGAGAACCAGCATTACTTTTCCCCGCTGGCACCTTTGCTGTGGCAGCAAAAGCTGGACGTTTGTCTTTTTACCACCGGAGGGCGCCAAAAGTGAAAAAAGGCGCTTTTGAGGATAGAGTCCGCAGGAAAGCAGAGAGGGCCAAATTGTCTGGGGCATTTGAAAGGGTTCCAGGAGGCAGTGAGAACCAGCATTACTTTTCCCCGCTGGCACCTTTGCTGAGGCAGCAAAAGCTGGCCGTTTGTCTTTTTTGCTCCGGAGGCTGCCGAAAGCGAAAACAGGTGCTTTTGAGGATGGAGTCCGCAGGAAAGCAGAGAGGGCCAAATTGTCTGGGGCATTTGAAGAGGTTCCAGGAGGCAGTGAGAACCAGCATTCCTTTTCCCCGCTGGCCCCTTTGCTGTGGCAGCAAAAGCTGGACGTTTGTCTTTTTTGCTCCGGAGGCTGCCGAAAGCGAAAACTGCTGCTTTTGAGGATGGAGTCCGCAGGAAAGCAGAGAGGGCCAAATTGTCTGTGGCATTTGAAAGGGTTCCAGGAGGCAGTGAGAACCAGCATTACTTTTCCCCGCTGGCACCTTTGCTGTGGCAGCAAAAGCTGGACGTTTGTCTTTTTTGCTCCGGACGCTGCCGAAAGCGAAAACAGGTGCTTTTGAGGATGGAGTCCACAGGAAAGCAGAGAGGGCCAAATTGTCTGTGGCATTTGAAAGAGTTCCAGGAGGCAGTGAGAACCAGCATCACTTTTCCCCGCTGGCACCTTTGCTGTGGCAGCAAAAGCTGGACGTTTGTCTTTTTACCACCGGAGGGCGCCGAAAGTGAAAAAAGGCGCTTTTGAGGATAGAGTCCGCAGGAAAGCAGAGAGGGCTTAATTGTCTGGGGCATTTGAAAGGGTTCCAGGAGGGAGTGAGAACCAGCATTACTTTTCCCCGCTGGCACCTTTGCTGTGGCAGCAAAAGCTGGACGTTTGTCTTTTTTGCTCCGAAGGCTGCCGAAAGCGAAAATAGGTGCTTTTGAGGATGGAGTCCGCAGGAAAGCAGAGAGGGCCAAATTGTCTGGGGCATTTGAAAGGGTTCCAGGAGGCAGTGAGAACCAGCATTACTTTTCCCCGCTGGCACCTTTGCTGTGGCAGCAAAAGCTGGACGTTTGTCTTTTTACCACCGGAGGGCGCCAAAAGTGAAAAAAGGCGCTTTTGAGGATAGAGTCCGCAGGAAAGCAGAGAGGGCCAAATTGTCTGGGGCATTTGAAAGGGTTCCAGGAGGCAGTGAGAACCAGCATTACTTTTCCCCGCTGGCACCTTTGCTGAGGCAGCAAAAGCTGGCCGTTTGTCTTTTTTGCTCCGGAGGCTGCCGAAAGCGAAAACAGGTGCTTTTGAGGATGGAGTCCGCAGGAAAGCAGAGAGGGCCAAATTGTCTGGGGCATTTGAAGAGGTTCCAGGAGGCAGTGAGAACCAGCATTCCTTTTCCCGCTGGCCCCTTTGCTGTGGCAGCAAAAGCTGGACGTTTGTCTTTTTTGCTCCGGAGGCTGCCGAAAGCGAAAACAGGTGCTTTTGAGGATGGAGTCCGCAGGAAAGCAGAGAGGGCCAAATTGTCTGTGGCATTTGAAAGGGTTCCAGGAGGCAGTGAGAACCAGCATTACTTTTCCCCGCTGGCACCTTTGCTGTGGCAGCAAAAGCTGGACGTTTGTCTTTTTTGCTCCGGACGCTGCCGAAAGCGAAAACAGGTGCTTTTGAGGATGGAGTCCACAGGAAAGCAGAGAGGGCCAAATTGTCTGTGGCATTTGAAAGAGTTCCAGGAGGCAGTGAGAACCAGCATCACTTTTCCCCGCTGGCACCTTTGCTGTGGCAGCAAAAGCTGGACGTTTGTCTTTTTACCACCGGAGGGCGCCGAAAGTGAAAAAAGGCGCTTTTGAGGATAGAGTCCGCAGGAAAGCAGAGAGGGCTTAATTGTCTGGGGCATTTGAAAGGGTTCCAGGAGGGAGTGAGAACCAGCATTACTTTTCCCCGCTGGCACCTTTGCTGTGGCAGCAAAAGCTGGACGTTTGTCTTTTTTGCTCCGAAGGCTGCCGAAAGCGAAAATAGGTGCTTTTGAGGATGGAGTCCGCAGGAAAGCAGAGAGGGCCAAATTGTCTGTGGCATTTGAAAGGGTTCCAGGAGGCAGTGAGAACCAGCATTACTTTTCCCCGCTGGCACCTTTGCTGTGGCAGCAAAAGCTGGACGTTTGTCTTTTTTGCTCCGGACGCTGCCGAAAGCGAAAACAGGTGCTTTTGAGGATGGAGTCCGCAGGAAAGCAGAGAGGGCCAAATTGTCTGGGGCATTTGAAAGGGTTCCAGGAGGCAGTGAGAACCAGCATTACTTTTCCCCGCTGGCACCTTTGCTGTGGCAGCAAAAGCTGGACGTTTGTCTTTTTTGCTCCGGAGGCTGCCGAAAGCGAAAACAGGTGCTTTTGAGGATGGAGTCCGCAGGAAAGCAGAGAGGGCCAAATTGTCTGTGGCATTTGAAAGGGTTCCAGGAGGCAGTGAGAACCAGCATTACTTTTCCCCGCTGGCACCTTTGCTGTGGCAGCAAAAGCTGGACGTTTGTCTTTTTTGCTCCGGAGGCTGCCGAAAGCGAAAATAGGTGCTTTTGAGGATGGAGTCCGCAGGAAAGCAGAGAGGGCCAAATTGTCTGTGGCATTTGAAAGAGTTCCAGGAGGCAGTTAGAACCAGCATCACTTTTCCCCGCTGGCACCTTTGCTGTGGCAGCAAAAGCTGGACGTTTGTCTTTTTACCACCGGAGGGCGCCGAAAGTGAAAAAAGGCGCTTTTGAGGATAGAGTCAGCAGGAAAGCAGAGAGGGCTTAATTGTCTGGGGCATTTGAAAGGGTTCCAGGAGGCAGTGAGAACCAGCATTACTTTTCCCCGCTGGCACCTTTGCTGTGGCAGCAAAAGCTGGACGTTTGTCTTTTTTGCTCCGGAGGTTGCCGAAAGCGAAAACAGGTGCTTTTGAGGATGGAGTCCGCAGGAAAGCAGAGAGGGCCAAATTGTCTGGGGCATTTGAAAGGGTTCCAGGAGGCAGTGAGAACCAGCATTACTTTTCCCCGCTGGCACCTTTGCTGAGGCAGCAAAAGCTGGCCGTTTGTCTTTTTTGCTCCGGAGGCTGCCGAAAGCGAAAACAGGTGCTTTTGAGGATGGAGTCCGCAGGAAAGCAGAGAGGGCCAAATTGTCTGGGGCATTTGAAGAGGTTCCAGGAGGCAGTGAGAACCAGCATTCCTTTTCCCCGCTGGCCCCTTTGCTGTGGCAGCAAAAGCTGGACGTTTGTCTTTTTTGCTCCGGAGGCTGCCGAAAGCGAAAACAGCTGCTTTTGAGGATGGAGTCCGCAGGAAAGCAGAGAGGGCCAAATTGTCTGTGGCATTTGAAAGGGTTCCAGGAGGCAGTGAGAACCAGCATTACTTTTCCCCGCTGGCACCTTTGCTGTGGCAGCAAAAGCTGGACGTTTGTCTTTTTTGCTCCGGACGCTGCCGAAAGCGAAAACAGGTGCTTTTGAGGATGGAGTCCACAGGAAAGCAGAGAGGGCCAAATTGTCTGTGGCATTTGAAAGAGTTCCAGGAGGCAGTGAGAACCAGCATCACTTTTCCCCGCTGGCACCTTTGCTGTGGCAGCAAAAGCTGGACGTTTGTCTTTTTACCACCGGAGGGCGCCGAAAGTGAAAAAAGGCGCTTTTGAGGATAGAGTCCGCAGGAAAGCAGAGAGGGCTTAATTGTCTGGGGCATTTGAAAGGGTTCCAGGAGGGAGTGAGAACCAGCATTACTTTTCCCCGCTGGCACCTTTGCTGTGGCAGCAAAAGCTGGACGTTTGTCTTTTTTGCTCCGAAGGCTGCCGAAAGCGAAAATAGGTGCTTTTGAGGATGGAGTCCGCAGGAAAGCAGAGAGGGCCAAATTGTCTGTGGCATTTGAAAGGGTTCCAGGAGGCAGTGAGAACCAGCATTACTTTTCCCCGCTGGCACCTTTGCTGTGGCAGCAAAAGCTGGACGTTTGTCTTTTTTGCTCCGGACGCTGCCGAAAGCGAAAACAGGTGCTTTTGAGGATGGAGTCCGCAGGAAAGCAGAGAGGGCCAAATTGTCTGGGGCATTTGAAAGGGTTCCAGGAGGCAGTGAGAACCAGCATTACTTTTCCCCGCTGGCACCTTTGCTGTGGCAGCAAAAGCTGGACGTTTGTCTTTTTTGCTCCGGAGGCTGCCGAAAGCGAAAACAGGTGCTTTTGAGGATGGAGTCCGCAGGAAAGCAGAGAGGGCCAAATTGTCTGTGGCATTTGAAAGGGTTCCAGGAGGCAGTGAGAACCAGCATTACTTTTCCCCGCTGGCACCTTTGCTGTGGCAGCAAAAGCTGGACGTTTGTCTTTTTTGCTCCGGAGGCTGCCGAAAGCGAAAATAGGTGCTTTTGAGGATGGAGTCCGCAGGAAAGCAGAGAGGGCCAAATTGTCTGTGGCATTTGAAAGAGTTCCAGGAGGCAGTTAGAACCAGCATCACTTTTCCCCGCTGGCACCTTTGCTGTGGCAGCAAAAGCTGGACGTTTGTCTTTTTACCACCGGAGGGCGCCGAAAGTGAAAAAAGGCGCTTTTGAGGATAGAGTCAGCAGGAAAGCAGAGAGGGCTTAATTGTCTGGGGTATTTGAAAGGGTTCCAGGAGGCAGTGAGAACCAGCATTACTTTTCCTCGCTGGCACCTTTGCTGTGGCAGCAAAAGCTGGACGTTTGTCTTTTTTGCTCCGGAGGTTGCCGAAAGCGAAAACAGGTGCTTTTGAGGATGGAGTCCGCAGGAAAGCAGAGAGGGCCAAATTGTCTGGGGCATTTGAACGGGTTCCAGGAGGCAGTGAGAACCAGCATTACTTTTCCCCGCTGGCACCTTTGCTGTGGCAGCAAAAGCTGGACGTTTGTCTTTTTTGCTCCGGAGGCTGCCGAAAGCGAAAACAGGTGCTTTTGAGGATGGAGTCCACAGGAAAGCAGAAAGGGCCAAATTGTCTGTGGCATTTGAAAGGGTTCCAGGAGGCAGTGAGAACCAGCATTACTTTTCCCCGCTGGCACCTTTGCTGTGGCAGCAAAAGCTGGACGTTTGTCTTTTTTGCTCCGGAGGCTGCTGATAGCGAAAATAGGTGCTTTTGAGGATGGAGTCCACAGGAAAGCAGAGAGGGCCAAATTGTCTGTGGCATTTGAAAGAGTTCCAGGAGGCAGTGAGAACCAGCATTACTTTTCCCCGCTGGCACCTTTGCTGTGGCAGCAAAAGCTGGACGTTTGTCTTTTTACCACCGGAGGGCGCCGAAAGTGAAAAAAGGAGCTTTTGAGGATAGAGTCCGCAGGAAAGCAGAGAGGGCCAAATTGTCAGGGGCATTTGAAAGGGTTCCAGGAGGCAGTGAGAACCAGCATTACTTTTCCCCGCTGGCACCTTTGCTGTGGCAGCAAAAGCTGGACGTTTGTCTTTTTTGCTCCGGAGGCTGCCGAAAGCGAAAACAGGTGCTTTTGAGGATGGAGTCCGCAGGAAAGCAGAGAGGGCCAAATTGTCTGTGGCATTTGAAAGGGTTCCAGGAGGCAGTGAGAACCAGCATTACTTTTCCCCGCTGGCACCTTTGCTGTGGCAGCAAAAGCTGGACGTTTGTCTTTTTTGCTCCGGAGGCTGCCGAAAGCGAAAACAGGTGCTTTTGAGGATGGAGTCCGCAGGAAAGCAGAGAGGGCCAAATTGTCTGTGGCATTTGAAAGGGTTCCAGGAGGCAGTGAGAACCAGCATTACTTTTCCCCGCTGGCACCTTTGCTGTGGCAGCAAAACCTGGACGTTTGTCTTTTTTGCTCCGGAGGTTGCCAAAAGCGAAAACAGGTGCTTTTGAGGATGGAGTCCGCAGGAAAGCAGAGAGGGACAAATTGTCTGGGGCATTTGAAGAGGTTCCAGGAGGCAGTGAGAACCAGCATTACTTTTCCCCGCTGGCACCTTTGCTGTGGCAGCAAAAGCTGGACATTTGTCTTTTTTGCTCCGGAGGCTGCCGAAAGCGAAAACAGGTGCTTTTGAGGATGGAGTCCGCAGGAAAGCAGAGAGGGCCAAATTGTCTGTGGCATTTGAAAGGGTTCCAGGAGGCAGTGAGAACCAGCATTACTTTTCCCCGCTGGCACCTTTGCTGTGGCAGCAAAAGCTGGACGTTTGTCTTTTTTGCTCCGGAGGCTGCCGAAAGCGAAAATAGGTGCTTTTGAGGATGGAGTCCGCAGGAAAGCAGAGAGGGCCAAATTGTCTGTGGCATTTGAAAGGGTTCCAGGAGGCAGTGAGAACCAGCATTACTTTTCCCCGCTGGCACCTTTGTTGTGGCAGCAAAAGCTGGACGTTTGTCTTTTTTGCTCCGGAGGGCGCCGAAAGCAAAAATAGGTGCTTTTGAGGATGGAGTCCGCAGGAAAGCAGAGAGGGCCAAATTGTCTGTGGCATTTGAAAGGGTTCCAGGAGGCAGTGAGAACCAGCATTACTTTTCCCCGCTGGCACCTTTGCTGTGGCAGCAAAAGCTGGACGTTTGTCTTTTTTGCTCCGGACGCTGCCGAAAGCGAAAACAGGTGCTTTTGAGGATGGACTCCGCAGGAAAGCAGAGAGGGCCAAATTGTCTGGGGCATTTGAACGGGTTCCAGGAGGCAGTGAGAACCAGCATTACTTTTCCCCGCTGGCACCTTTGCTGTGGCAGCAAAAGCTGGACGTTTGTCTTTTTTGCTCCGGAGGCTGCCGAAAGCGAAAACAGGTGCTTTTGAGGATGGAGTCCACAGGAAAGCAGAAAGGGCCAAATTGTCTGTGGCATTTGAAAGGGTTCCAGGAGGCAGTGAGAACCAGCATTACTTTTCCCCGCTGGCACCTTTGCTGTGGCAGCAAAAGCTGGACGTTTGTCTTTTTTGCTCCGGAGGCTGCTGATAGCGAAAATAGGTGCTTTTGAGGATGGAGTCCGCAGGAAAGCAGAGAGGGCCAAATTGTCTGTGGCATTTGAAAGAGTTCCAGGAGGCAGTGAGAACCAGCATTACTTTTCCCCGCTGGCACCTTTGCTGTGGCAGCAAAAGCTGGACGTTTGTCTTTTTACCACCGGAGGGCGCCGAAAGTGAAAAAAGGAGCTTTTGAGGATAGAGTCCGCAGGAAAGCAGAGAGGGCCAAATTGTCAGGGGCATTTGAAAGGGTTCCAGGAGGCAGTGAGAACCAGCATTACTTTTCCCCGCTGGCACCTTTGCTGTGGCAGCAAAAGCTGGACGTTTGTCTTTTTTGCTCCGGAGGCTGCCGAAAGCGAAAACAGGTGCTTTTGAGGATGGAGTCCGCAGGAAAGCAGAGAGGGCCAAATTGTCTGTGGCATTTGAAAGGGTTCCAGGAGGCAGTGAGAACCAGCATTACTTTTCCCCGCTGGCACCTTTGCTGTGGCAGCAAAAGCTGGACGTTTGTCTTTTTTGCTCCGGAGGCTGCCGAAAGCGAAAACAGGTGCTTTTGAGGATGGAGTCCGCAGGAAAGCAGAGAGGGCCAAATTGTCTGGGGCATTTGAAAGGGTTCCAGGAGGCAGTGAGAACCAGCATTACTTTTCCCCGCTGGCACCTTTGCTGTGGCAGCAAAACCTGGACGTTTGTCTTTTTTGCTCCGGAGGTTGCCGAAAGCGAAAACAGGTGCTTTTGAGGATGGAGTCCGCAGGAAAGCAGAGAGGGCCAAATTGTCTGGGGCATTTGAAGAGGTTCCAGGAGGCAGTGAGAACCAGCATTACTTTTCCCCGCTGGCACCTTTGCTGTGGCAGCAAAAGCTGGACGTTTGTCTTTTTTGCTCCGGAGGCTGCCAAAAGCGAAAACAGGTGCTTTTGAGGATGGAGTCCGCAGGAAAGCAGAGAGGGCCAAATTGTCTGTGGCATTTGAAAGGGTTCCAGGAGGCAGTGAGAACCAGCATTACTTTTCCCCGCTGGCACCTTTGCTGTGGCAGCAAAAGCTGGACGTTTGTCTTTTTTGCTCCGGAGGTTGCCGAAAGCGAAAACAGGTGCTTTTGAGGATGGAGACCGCAGGAAAGCAGAGAGGGCCAAATTGTCTGTGGCATTTGAAAGGGTTCCAGGAGGTAGTGAGAACCAGCATTACTTTTCCCCGCTGGCACCTTTGCTGTGGCAGCAAAAGCTGGACGTTTGTCTTTTTTGCTCCAGAGGCTGCCGAAAGCGAAAACAGGTGCTTTTGAGGATGGAGTCCGCAGGAAAGCAGAGAGGGCCAAATTGTCTGTGGCATTTGAAAGGGTTCAAGGAGGTAGTGAGAACCAGCATTACTTTTCCCCGCTGGCACCTTTGCTGTGGCAGCAAAAGCTGGACGTTTGTCTTTTTTGCTCCGGAGGCTGCCGAAAGCGAAAACAGCTGCTTTTGAGGATGGAGTCCGCAGGAAAGCAGAGAGGGCCAAATTGTCTGGGGCATTTGAAAGGGTTCCAGGAGGCAGTGAGAACCAGCATTGCTTTTCCCCGCTGGCACCTTTGTTGTGGCAGCAAAAGCTGGACGTTTGTCTTTTTTGCTCTGGAGGCTGCCGAAAGCGAAAACAGGTGCTTTTGAGGATGGAGTCCGCAGGAAAGCAGAGAGGGCCAAATTGTCTGTGGCATTTGAAAGGGTTCCAGGAGGCAGTGAGAACCAGCATTACTTTTCCCCGCTGGCACCTTTGCTGTGGCAGCAAAAGCTGGACGTTTGTCTTTTTTGCTCCGGAGGCTGCCGAAAGCGAAAACAGGTGCTTTTGAGGATGGAGTCCGCAGGAAAGCAGAGAGGGCCAAATTGTCTGTGGCATTTGAAGAGGTTCCATGAGGCAGTGAGAACCAGCATTACTTTTCCCCGCTGGCACCTTTGCTGTGGCAGCAAAAGCTGGACGTTTGTCTTTTTTGCTCCGGAGGCTGCCGAAAGCGAAAACAGGTGCTTTTGAGGATGGAGTCCGCAGGAAAGCAGAGAGGGCCAAATTGTCTGTGGCATTTGAAAGGGTTCCAGGAGGCAGTGAGAACCAGCATTACTTTTCCCCGCTGGCACCTTTGCTGTGGCAGCAAAAGCTGGACGTTTGTCTTTTTTGCTCCGGAGGTTGCCGAAAGCGAAAACAGGTGCTTTTGAGGATGGAGTCCGCAGGAAAGCAGAGAGGGCCAAATTGTCTGTGGCATTTGAAAGGGTTCCAGGAGGCAGTGAGAACCAGCATTACTTTTCCCCGCTGGCACCTTTGTTGTGGCAGCAAAAGCTGGACGTTTGTCTTTTTTGCTCTGGAGGCTGCCGAAAGCGAAAACAGGTGCTTTTGAGGATGGAGTCCACAGGAAAGCAGAGAGGGCCAAATTGTCTGTGGCATTTGAAAGGGTTCCAGGAGGCAGTGAGAACCAGCATTACTTTTCCCCGCTGGCACCTTTGCTGTGGCAGCAAAAGCTGGACGTTTGTCTTTTTTGCTCCGGAGGTTGCCGAAAGCGAAAACAGGTGCTTTTGAGGATGGAGTCCGCAGGAAAGCAGAGAGGGCCAAATTGTCTGTGGCATTTGAAGGAGTTCCAGGAGGCAGTGAGAACCAGCATTACTTTTCCCTACTGGCACCTTTGCTGTGGCAGCAAAAGCTGGACGTTTGTCTTTTTTGCTCCGGAGGGCGCCGAAAGCAAAAATAGGTGCTTTTGAGGATGGAGTCCGCAGGAAAGCAGAGAGGGCCAAATTGTCTGGGGCATTTGAAAGGGTTCCAGGAGGCAGTGAGAACCAGCATTACTTTTCCCCGCTGGCACCTTTGCTGTGGCAGCAAAACCTGGACGTTTGTCTTTTTTGCTCCGGAGGCTGCCGAAAGCGAAAACAGGTGCTTTTGAGGATGGAGTCCGCAGGAAAGCAGAGAGGGCCAAATTGTCTGTGGCATTTGAAAGGGTTCCAGGAGGCAGTGAGAACCAGCATTACTTTTCCCCGCTGGCACCTTTGCTGTGGCAGCAAAAGCTGGACGTTTGTCTTTTTTGCTCCGGAGGCTGCCGAAAGCGAAAACAGGTGCTTTTGAGGATGGAGTCCGCAGGAAAGCAGAGAGGGCCAAATTGTCTGGGGCATTTGAAAGGGTTCCAGGAGGCAGTGAGAACCAGCATTACTTTTCCCCGCTGGCACCTTTGCTGTGGCAGCAAAAGCTGGACGTTTGTCTTTTTTGCTCCGGAGGCTGCCGAAAGCGAAAATAGGTGCTTTTGAGGATGGAGTCCGCAGGAAAGCAGAGAGGGCCAAATTGTCTGTGGCATTTGAAAGAGTTCCAGGAGGCAGTGAGAACCAGCATTACTTTTCCCCGCTGGCACCTTTGCTGTGGCAGCAAAAGCTGGACGTTTTTCTTTTTACCACCGGAGGGCGCCAAAAGTGAAAAAAGGCGCTTTTGAGGATGGAGTCCGCAGGAAAGCAGAGAGGGCCAAATTGTCAGGGGCATTTGAAAGGGTTCCAGGAGGCAGTGAGAACCAGCATTACTTTTCCCCACTGGCACCTTTGCTGTGGCAGCAAAAGCTGGACGTTTGTCTTTTTTGCTCCGGAGGCTGCCGAAAGCGAAAACAGGTGCTTTTGAGGATGGAGTCCGCAGGAAAGCAGAGAGGGCCAAATTGTCTGTGGCATTTGAAAGGGTTCCAGGAGGCAGTGAGAACCAGCATTACTTTTCCCCGCTGACACCTTTGCTGTGGCAGCAAAAGCTGGACGTTTGTCTTTTTTGCTCCGGAGGCTGCCGAAAGCGAAAACAGGTGCTTTTGAGGATGGAGTCCGCAGGAAAGCAGAGAGGGCCAAATTGTCTGTGGCATTTGAAAGGGTTCCAGGAGGCAGTGAGAACCAGCATTACTTTTCCCCGCTGGCACCTTTGCTGAGGCAGCAAAAGCTGGCCGTTTGTCTTTTTTGCTCCGGAGGCTGCCGAAAGCGAAAACAGGTGCTTTTGAGGATGGAGTCCGCAGGAAAGCAGAGAGGGCCAAATTGTCTGGGGCATTTGAAGAGGTTCCAGGAGGCAGTGAGAACCAGCATTCCTTTTTCCCGCTGGCACCTTTGCTGTGGCAGCAAAAGCTGGACGTTTGTCTTTTTTGCTCCGGACGCTGCCGAAAGCGAAAACAGGTGCTTTTGAGGATGGAGTCCGCAGGAAAGCAGAGAGGGCCAAATTGTCTGGGGCATTTGAAAGGGTTCCAGGAGGCAGTGAGAACCAGCATTACTTTTCCCCGCTGGCACCTTTGCTGTGGCAGCAAAAGCTGGACGTTTGTCTTTTTTGCTCCGGAGGCTGCCGAAAGCGAAAACAGGTGCTTTTGAGGATGGAGACCTCAGGAAAGCAGAGAGGGCCAAATTGTCTGTGGCATTTGAAAGGGTTCCAGGAGACAGTGAGAACCAGCATTACTTTTCCCCGCTGGCACCTTTGCTGTGGCAGCAAAAGCTGGACGTTTGTCTTTTTTGCTCCGGAGGCTGCCGAAAGCGAAAATAGGTGCTTTTGAGGATGGAGTCCGCAGGAAAGCAGAGAGGGCCAAATTGTCTGTGGCATTTGAAAGAGTTCCAGGAGGCAGTGAGAACCAGCATCACTTTTCCCCGCTGGCACCTTTGCTGTGGCAGCAAAAGCTGGACGTTTGTCTTTTTACCACCGGAGGGCGCCGAAAGTGAAAAAAGGCGCTTTTGAGGATAGAGTCCGCAGGAAAGCAGAGAGGGCTTAATTGTCTGGGGCATTTGAAAGGGTTCCAGGAGGCAGTGAGAACCAGCATTACTTTTCCCCGCTGGCACCTTTGCTGTGGCAGCAAAAGCTGGACGTTTGTCTTTTTTGCTCCGGAGGCTGCCGAAAGCGAAAATAGGTGCTTTTGAGGATGGAGTCCGCAGGAAAGCAGAGAGGGCCAAATTGTCTGTGGCATTTGAAAGGGTTCCAGGAGGCAGTGAGAACCAGCATTACTTTTCCCCGCTGGCACCTTTGCTGTGGCAGCAAAAGCTGGACGTTTGTCTTTTTTGCTCCGGAGGCTGCCGAAAGCGAAAACAGGTGCTTTTGAGGATGGAGTCCGCAGGAAAGCAGAGAGGGCCAAATTGTCTGGGGCATTTGAAAGGGTTCCAGGAGGCAGTGAGAACCAGCATTACTTTTCCCCGCTGGCACCTTTGCTGTGGCAGCAAAAGCTGGACGTTTGTCTTTTTTGCTCCGGAGGCTGCTGAAAGCGAAAACAGGTGCTTTTGAGGATGGAGTCCGCAGGAAAGCAGAGAGGGCCAAATTGTCTGTGGCATTTGAAAGGGTTCCAGGAGGCAGTGAGAACCAGCATTACTTTTCCCCGCTGGCACCTTTGCTGTGGCAGCAAAAGCTGGACTTTTGTCTTTTTTGCTCCGGAGGGCGCCGAAAGCAAAAATAGGTGCTTTTGAGGATGGAGTCCGCAGGAAAGCAGAGAGGGCCAAATTGTCTGTGGCATTTGAAAGGGTTCCAGGAGGCAGTGAGAACCAGCATTACTTTTCCCCGCTGGCACCTTTGCTGTGGCAGCAAAAGCTGGACGTTTGTCTTTTTACCACCGGAGGGCGCCGAAAGTGAAAAAAGGCGCTTTTGAGGATAGAGTCAGCAGGAAAGCAGAGAGGGCTTAATTGTCTGGGGTATTTGAAAGGGTTCCAGGAGGCAGTGAGAACCAGCATTACTTTTCCCCGCTGGCACCTTTGCTGTGGCAGCAAAAGCTGGACGTTTGTCTTTTTTGCTCCGGAGGCTGCTGAAAGCGAAAATAGGTGCTTTTGAGGATGGAGTCCGCAGGAAAGCAGAGAGGGCCAAATTGTCTGTGGCATTTGAAAGAGTTCCAGGAGGCAGTGATAACCAGCATTACTTTTCCCCGCTGGCACCTTTGCTGTGGCAGCAAAAGCTGGACGTTTGTCTTTTTACCACCGGAGGGCGCCGAAAGTGAAAAAAGGAGCCTTTGAGGATAGAGTCCGCAGGAAAGCAGAGAGGGCCAAATTGTCAGGGGCATTTGAAAGGGTTCCAGGAGGCAGTGAGAACCAGCATTACTTTTCCC
This sequence comes from Vanellus vanellus, assembly GCF_965231255.1. Classification (NCBI taxonomy): domain Eukaryota; kingdom Metazoa; phylum Chordata; class Aves; order Charadriiformes; family Charadriidae; genus Vanellus; species Vanellus vanellus. Next base: position 19,589 of record NW_028126706.1, read on the forward strand.
CGCTGGCACCTTTGCTGTGGCAGCAAAAGCTGGACGTTTGTCTTTTTTGCTCCGGAGGCTGCCGAAAGCGAAAACAGGTGCTTTTGAGGATGGAGTCCGCAGGAAAGCAGAGAGGGCCAAATTGTCTGGGGCATTTGAAAGGGTTCCAGGAGGCAGTGAGAACCAGCATTACTTTTCCCCGCTGGCACCTTTGCTGTGGCAGCAAAAGCTGGACGTTTGTCTTTTTTGCTCCGGAGGCTGCCGAAAGCGAAAACAGGTGCTTTTGAGGATGGAGTCCGCAGGAAAGCAGAGAGGGCCAAATTGTCTGTGGCATTTGAAAGGGTTCCAGGAGGCAGTGAGAACCAGCATTACTTTTCCCCGCTGGCACCTTTGCTGTGGCAGCAAAAGCTGGACGTTTGTCTTTTTTGCTCCGGAGGTTGCCAAAAGCGAAAACAGGTGCTTTTGAGGATGGAGTCCGCAGGAAAGCAGAGAGGGCCAAATTGTCTGGGGCATTTGAAGAGGTTCCAGGAGGCAGTGAGAACCAGCATTACTTTTCCCCGCTGGCACCTTTGCTGTGGCAGCAAAAGCTGGACGTTTGTCTTTTTTGCTCCGGAGGCTGCCGAAAGCGAAAACAGGTGCTTTTGAGGATGGAGTCCGCAGGAAAGCAGAGAGGGCCAAATTGTCTGTGGCATTTGAAAGGGTTCCAGGAGGCAGTGAGAACCAGCATTACTTTTCCCCGCTGGCACCTTTGCTGTGGCAGCAAAAGCTGGACGTTTGTCTTTTTTGCTCCGGAGGCTGCCGAAAGCGAAAACAGGTGCTTTTGAGGATGGAGTCCGCAGGAAAGCAGAGAGGGCCAAATTGTCTGTGGCATTTGAAAGGGTTCAAGGAGGTAGTGAGAACCAGCATTACTTTTCCCCGCTGGCACCTTTGCTGTGGCAGCAAAAGCTGGACGTTTGTCTTTTTTGCTCCGGAGGCTGCCGAAAGCGAAAACAGCTGCTTTTGAGGATGGAGTCCGCAGGAAAGCAGAGAGGGCCAAATTGTCTGGGGCATTTGAAAGGGTTCCAGGAGGCAGTGAGAACCAGCATTGCTTTTCCCCGCTGGCACCTTTGTTGTGGCAGCAAAAGCTGGACGTTTGTCTTTTTTGCTCTGGAGGCTGCCGAAAGCGAAAACAGGTGCTTTTGAGGATGGAGTCCGCAGGAAAGCAGAGAGGGCTTAATTGTCTGGGGCATTTGAAAGGGTTCCAGGAGGCAGTGAGAACCAGCATTACTTTTCCCCGCTGGCACCTTTGCTGTGGCAGCAAAAGCTGGACGTTTGTCTTTTTTGCTCCGGAGGCTGCCGAAAGCGAAAACAGGTGCTTTTGAGGATGGAGTCCGCAGGAAAGCAGAGAGGGCCAAATTGTCTGTTGCATTTGAAGAGGTTCCATGAGGCAGTGAGAACCAGCATTACTTTTCCCCGCTGGCACCTTTGCTGTGGCAGCAAAAGCTGGACGTTTGTCTTTTTACCACCGGAGGGCGCCGAAAGTGAAAAAAGGCGCTTTTGAGGATAGAGTCCGCAGGAAAGCAGAGAGGGCTTAATTGTCTGTGGCATTTGAAAGGGTTCCAGGAGGCAGTGAGAACCAGCATTACTTTTCCCCGCTGGCACCTTTGCTGTGGCAGCAAAAGCTGGACGTTTGTCTTTTTTGCTCCGGAGGTTGCCAAAAGCGAAAACAGGTGCTTTTGAGGATGGAGTCCGCAGGAAAGCAGAGAGGGCCAAATTGTCTGTGGCATTTGAAAGAGTTCCAAGAGGCAGTGAGAACCAGCATTACTTTTCCCCGCTGGCACCTTTGCTGTGGCAGCAAAAGCTGGACGTTTGTCTTTTTACCACCGGAGGGCGCCAAAAGTGAAAAAAGGCGCTTTTGAGGATGGAGTCCGCAGGAAAGCAGAGAGGGCTTAATTGTCTGGGACATTTGAAAGGGTTCCAGGTGGCAGTGAGAACCAGCATTACTTTCCCCCGCTGGCACCTTTGCTGTGGCAGCAAAAGCTGGACGTTTGTCTTTTTTGCTCCGGAGGCTGACGAAAGCGAAAACAGGTGCTTTTGAGGATGGAGTCCGCAGGAAAGCAGAGAGGGCCAAATTGTCTGTGGCATTTGAAAGGGTTCCAGGAGGCAGTGAGAACCAGCATTACTTTTCCCCGCTGGCACCTTTGCTGTGGCAGCAAAAGCTGGACGTTTGTCTTTTTTGCTCCGGAGGTTGCCAAAAGCGAAAACAGGTGCTTTTGAGGATGGAGTCCGCAGGAAAGCAGAGAGGGCCAAATTGTCTGGGGCATTTGAAGAGGTTCCAGGAGGCAGTGAGAACCAGCATTACTTTTCCCCGCTGGCACCTTTGCTGTGGCAGCAAAAGCTGGACGTTTGTCTTTTTTGCTCCGGAGGCTGCCGAAAGCGAAAACAGGTGCTTTTGAGGATGGAGTCCGCAGGAAAGCAGAGAGGGCCAAATTGTCTGGGGCATTTGAAAGGGTTCCAGGAGGCAGTGAGAACCAGCATTACTTTTCCCCGCTGGCACCTTTGCTGTGGCAGCAAAAGCTGGACGTTTGTCTTTTTTGCTCCGGAGGCTGCCGAAAGCGAAAACAGGTGCTTTTGAGGATGGAGTCCGCAGGAAAGCAGAGAGGGCCAAATTGTCTGTGGCATTTGAAAGGGTTCAAGGAGGTAGTGAGAACCAGCATTACTTTTCCCCGCTGGCACCTTTGCTGTGGCAGCAAAAGCTGGACGTTTGTCTTTTTTGCTCCGGAGGCTGCCGAAAGCGAAAACAGCTGCTTTTGAGGATGGAGTCCACAGGAAAGCAGAGAGGGCCAAATTGTCTGGGGCATTTGAAAGGGTTCCAGGAGGCAGTGAGAACCAGCATTGCTTTTCCTTGCTGGCACCTTTGTTGTGGCAGCAAAAGCTGGACGTTTGTCTTTTTTGCTCTGGAGGCTGCCGAAACCGAAAACAGGTGCTTTTGAGGATGGAGTCCGCAGGAAAGCAGAGAGGGCTTAATTGTCTGGGGCATTTGAAAGGGTTCCAGGAGGCAGTGAGAACCAGCATTACTTTTCCCCGCTGGCACCTTTGCTGTGGCAGCAAAAGCTGGACGTTTGTCTTTTTTGCTCCGGAGGCTGCCGAAAGCGAAAACAGGTGCTTTTGAGGATGGAGTCCGCAGGAAAGCAGAGAGGGCCAAATTGTCTGGGGCATTTGAAGAGGTTCCATGAGGCAGTGAGAACCAGCATTACTTTTCCCCGCTGGCACCTTTGCTGTGGCAGCAAAACCTGGACGTTTGTCTTTTTACCACCGGAGGGCGCCGAAAGTGAAAAAAGGCGCTTTTGAGGATAGAGTCCGCAGGAAAGCAGAGAGGGCCAAATTGTCTGTGGCATTTGAAAGGGTTCCAGGAGGCAGTGAGAACCAGCATTACTTTTCCCCGCTGGCACCTTTGCTGTGGCAGCAAAAGCTGGACGTTTGTCTTTTTTGCTCCGGAGGCTGCTGAAAGCGAAAACAGGTGCTTTTGAGGATGGAGTCCGCAGGAAAGCAGAGAGGGCCAAATTGTCTGTGGCATTTGAAAGGGTTCCAGGAGGCAGTGAGAACCAGCATTACTTTTCCCCGCTGGCACCTTTGCTGTGGCAGCAAAAGCTGGACGTTTGTCTTTTTTGCTCCGGAGGTTGCCAAAAGCGAAAACAGGTGCTTTTGAGGATGGAGTCCGCAGGAAAGCAGAGAGGGCCAAATTGTCTGGGGCATTTGAAGAGGTTCCAGGAGGCAGTGAGAACCAGCATTACTTTTCCCTGCTGGCACCTTTGCTGTGGCAGCAAAAGCTGGACGTTTGTCTTTTTTGCTCCGGAGGCTGCCGAAAGCGAAAACAGGTGCTTTTGAGGATGGAGTCCGCAGGAAAGCAGAGAGGGCCAAATTGTCTGTGGCATTTGAAAGGGTTCCAGGAGGCAGTGAGAACCAGCATTACTTTTCCCCGCTGGCACCTTTGCTGTGGCAGCAAAAGCTGGACGTTTGTCTTTTTTGCTCCGGAGGCTGCCGAAAGCGAAAACAGGTGCTTTTGAGGATGGAGTCCGCAGGAAAGCAGAGAGGGCCAAATTGTCTGTGGCATTTGAAAGGGTTCAAGGAGGTAGTGAGAACCAGCATTACTTTTCCCCGCTGGCACCTTTGCTGTGGCAGCAAAAGCTGGACGTTTGTCTTTTTTGCTCCGGAGGCTGCCGAAAGCGAAAACAGCTGCTTTTGAGGATGGAGTCCGCAGGAAAGCAGAGAGGGCCAAATTGTCTGTGGCATTTGAAAGGGTTCCAGGAGGCAGTGAGAACCAGCATTGCTTTTCCCCGCTGGCACCTTTGTTGTGGCAGCAAAAGCTGGACGTTTGTCTTTTTTGCTCCGGAGGCTGCCGAAAGCGAAAACAGGTGCTTTTGAGGATGGAGTCCGCAGGAAAGCAGAGAGGGCCAAATTGTCTGTGGCATTTGAAAGGGTTCCAGGAGGCAGTGAGAACCAGCATTACTTTTCCCCGCTGGCACCTTTGCTGTGGCAGCAAAAGCTGGACGTTTGTCTTTTTTGCTCCGGAGGCTGCCGAAAGCGAAAACAGGTGCTTTTGAGGATGGAGTCCGCAGGAAAGCAGAGAGGGCCAAATTGTCTGTGGCATTTGAAGAGGTTCCATGAGGCAGTGAGAACCAGCATTACTTTTCCCCGCTGGCACCTTTGCTGTGGCAGCAAAAGCTGGACGTTTGTCTTTTTACCACCGGAGGGCGCCGAAAGTGAAAAAAGGCGCTTTTGAGGATAGAGTCCGCAGGAAAGCAGAGAGGGCTTAATTGTCTGTGGCATTTGAAAGGGTTCCAGGAGGCAGTGAGAACCAGCATTACTTTTCCCCGCTGGCACCTTTGCTGTGGCAGCAAAAGCTGGACGTTTGTCTTTTTTGCTCCGGAGGTTGCCAAAAGCGAAAACAGGTGCTTTTGAGGATGGAGTCCGCAGGAAAGCAGAGAGGGCCAAATTGTCTGTGGCATTTGAAAGAGTTCCAGGAGGCAGTGAGAACCAGCATTACTTTTCCCCGCTGGCACCTTTGCTGTGGCAGCAAAAGCTGGACGTTTGTCTTTTTACCACCGGAGGGCGCCAAAAGTGAAAAAAGGCGCTTTTGAGGATGGAGTCCGCAGGAAAGCAGAGAGGGCTTAATTGTCTGGGGCATTTGAAAGGGTTCCAGGTGGCAGTGAGAACCAGCATTACTTTCCCCCGCTGGCACCTTTGCTGTGGCAGCAAAAGCTGGACGTTTGTCTTTTTTGCTCCGGAGGCTGACGAAAGCGAAAACAGGTGCTTTTGAGGATGGAGTCCGCAGGAAAGCAGAGAGGGCCAAATTGTCTGTGGCATTTGAAAGGGTTCCAGGAGGCAGTGAGAACCAGCATTACTTTTCCCCGCTGGCACCTTTGCTGTGGCAGCAAAAGCTGGACGTTTGTCTTTTTTGCTCCGGAGGTTGCCAAAAGCGAAAAAAGGTGCTTTTGAGGATGGAGTCCACAGGAAAGCAGAGAGGGCCAAATTGTCTGGGGCATTTGAAGAGGTTCCAGGAGGCAGTGAGAACCAGCATTACTTTTCCCCGCTGGCACCTTTGCTGTGGCAGCAAAAGCTGGACGTTTGTCTTTTTTGCTCCGGAGGCTGCCGAAAGCGAAAACAGGTGCTTTTGAGGATAGAGTCCGCAGGAAAGCAGAGAGGGCCAAATTGTCTGTGGCATTTGAAAGGGTTCCAGGAGGCAGTGAGAACCAGCATTACTTTTCCCCGCTGGCACCTTTGCTGTGGCAGCAAAAGCTGGACGTTTGTCTTTTTTGCTCCGGAGGTTGCCGAAAGCGAAAACAGGTGCTTTTGAGGATGGAGTCCGCAGGAAAGCAGAGAGGGCCAAATTGTCTGTGGCATTTGAAAGGGTTCAAGGAGGTAGTGAGAACCAGCATTACTTTTCCCCGCTGGCACCTTTGCTGTGGCAGCAAAAGCTGGACGTTTGTCTTTTTTGCTCCGGAGGCTGCCGAAAGCGAAAACAGCTGCTTTTGAGGATGGAGTCCACAGGAAAGCAGAGAGGGCCAAATTGTCTGTGGCATTTGAAAGGGTTCCAGGAGGCAGTGAGAACCAGCATTGCTTTTCCCCGCTGGCACCTTTGTTGTGGCAGCAAAAGCTGGACGTTTGTCTTTTTTGCTCCGGAGGCTGCCGAAAGCGAAAACAGGTGCTTTTGAGGATGGAGTCCGCAGGAAAGCAGAGAGGGCCAAATTGTCTGGGGCATTTGAAGAGGTTCCATGAGGCAGTGAGAACCAGCATTACTTTTCCCCGCTGGCACCTTTGCTGTGGCAGCAAAACCTGGACGTTTGTCTTTTTACCACCGGAGGGCGCCGAAAGTGAAAAAAGGCGCTTTTGAGGATAGAGTCCGCAGGAAAGCAGAGAGGGCCAAATTGTCTCTGGCATTTGAAAGGGTTCCAGGAGGCAGTGAGAACCAGCATTACTTTTCCCCGCTGGCACCTTTGCTGTGGCAGCAAAAGCTGGACGTTTGTCTTTTTTGCTCCGGAGGGCGCCGAAAGTGAAAAAAGGCGCTTTTGAGGTTAGAGTCCGCAGGAAAGCAGAGAGGGCCAAATTGTCTGTGGCATTTGAAAGGGTTCCAGGAGGCAGTGAGAACCAGCATTACTTTTCCCCGCTGGCACCTTTGTTGTGGCAGCAAAAGCTGGACTTTTGTCTTTTTTGCTCCGGAGGGCGCCGAAAGCAAAAATAGGTGCTTTTGAGGATGGAGTCCGCAGGAAAGCAGAGAGGGCCAAATTGTCTGTGGCATTTGAAAGGGTTCCAGGAGGCAGTGAGAACCAGCATTACTTTTCCCCGCTGGCACCTTTGCTGTGGCAGCAAAAGCTGGACGTTTGTCTTTTTTGCTCCGGAGGCTGCCGAAAGCGAAAACAGCTGCTTTTGAGGATGGAGTCCGCAGGAAAGCAGAGAGGGCCAAATTGTCTGTGGCATTTGAAAGGGTTCCAGGAGGCAGTGAGAACCAGCATTACTTTTCCCCGCTGGCACCTTTGCTGTGGCAGCAAAAGCTGGACGTTTGTCTTTTTTGCTCCGGAGGCTGCCGAAAGCGAAAATAGGTGCTTTTGAGGATGGAGTCCGCAGGAAAGCAGAGAGGGCCAAATTGTCTGTGGCATTTGAAAGAGTTCCAGGAGGCAGTGAGAACCAGCATTACTTTTCCCCGCTGGCACCTTTGCTGTGGCAGCAAAAGCTGGACGTTTGTCTTTTTACCACCGGAGGGCGCCGAAAGTGAAAAAAGGAGCTTTTGAGGATAGAGTCCGCAGGAAAGCAGAGAGGGCCAAATTGTCAGGGGCATTTGAAAGGGTTCCAGGAGGCAGTGAGAACCAGCATTACTTTTCCCCGCTGGCACCTTTGCTGTGGCAGCAAAAGCTGGACGTTTGTCTTTTTTGCTCCAGAGGCTGCCGAAAGCGAAAACAGGTGCTTTTGAGGATGGAGTCCGCAGGAAAGCAGAGAGGGCCAAATTGTCTGTGGCATTTGAAAGGGTTCCAGGAGGCAGTGAGAACCAGCATTACTTTTCCCCGCTGGCACCTTTGCTGTGGCAGCAAAAGCTGGACGTTTGTCTTTTTTGCTCCGGAGGCTGCCGAAAGCGAAAACAGGTGCTTTTGAGGATGGAGTCCGCAGGAAAGCAGAGAGGGCCAAATTGTCTGGGGCATTTGAAAGGGTTCCAGGAGGCAGTGAGAACCAGCATTACTTTTCCACGCTGGCACCTTTGCTGAGGCAGCAAAAGCTGGCCGTTTGTCTTTTTTGCTCCGGAGGCTGCCGAAAGCGAAAACAGGTGCTTTTGAGGATGGAGTCCGCAGGAAAGCAGAGAGGGCCAAATTGTCTGGGGCATTTGAACAGGTTCCAGGAGGCAGTGAGAACCAGCATTCCTTTTCCCCGCTGGCACCTTTGCTGTGGCAGCAAAAGCTGGACGTTTGTCTTTTTTGCTCCGGACGCTGCCGAAAGCGAAAACAGGTGCTTTTGAGGATGGAGTCCGCAGGAAAGCAGAGAGGGCCAAATTGTCTGTGGCATTTGAAAGGGTTCCAGGAGGCAGTGAGAACCAGCATTACTTTTCCCCGCTGGCACCTTTGCTGTGGCAGCAAAAGCTGGACGTTTGTCTTTTTTGCTCCGGAGGCTGCCGATAGCGAAAACAGGTGCTTTTGAGGATGGAGTCCACAGGAAAGCAGAGAGGGCCAAATTGTCTGTGGCATTTGAAAGGGTTCCAGGAGGCAGTGAGAACCAGCATTACTTTTCCCCGCTGGCACCTTTGCTGTGGCAGCAAAAGCTGGACGTTTGTCTTTTTTGCTCCGGAGGCTGCCGAAAGCGAAAATAGGTGCTTTTGAGGATGGAGTCCGCAGGAAAGCAGAGAGGGCCAAATTGTCTGTGGCATTTGAAAGAGTTCCAGGAGGCAGTGAGAACCAGCATCACTTTTCCCCGCTGGCACCTTTGCTGTGGCAGAAAAAGCTGGACGTTTGTCTTTTTTGCTCCGGAGGCTGCTGAAAGCGAAAACAGGTGCTTTTGAGGATGGAGTCCGCAGGAAAGCAGAGAGGGCCAAATTGTCTGTGGCATTTGAAAGGGTTCCAGGAGGCAGTGAGAACCAGCATTACTTTTCCCCGCTGGCACCTTTGCTGTGGCAGCAAAAGCTGGACGTTTGTCTTTTTTGCTCCGGAGGCTGCCGAAAGCGAAAATAGGTGCTTTTGAGGATGGAGTCCGCAGGAAAGCAGAGAGGGCCAAATTGTCTGTGGCATTTGAAAGAGTTCCAGGAGGCAGTTAGAACCAGCATCACTTTTCCCCGCTGGCACCTTTGCTGTGGCAGCAAAAGCTGGACGTTTGTCTTTTTACCACCGGAGGGCGCCGAAAGTGAAAAAAGGCGCTTTTGAGGATAGAGTCAGCAGGAAAGCAGAGAGGGCTTAATTGTCTGGGGTATTTGAAAGGGTTCCAGGAGGCAGTGAGAACCAGCATTACTTTTCCCCGCTGGCACCTTTGCTGTGGCAGCAAAAGCTGGACGTTTGTCTTTTTTGCTCCGGAGGGCGCCGAAAGTGAAAAAAGGCGCTTTTGAGGTTAGAGTCCGCAGGAAAGCAGAGAGGGCCAAATTGTCTGTGGCATTTGAAAGGGTTCCAGGAGGCAGTGAGAACCAGCATTACTTTTCCCCGCTGGCACCTTTGTTGTGGCAGCAAAAGCTGGACGTTTGTCTTTTTTGCTCCGGAGTGCGCCGAAAGCAAAAATAGGTGCTTTTGAGGATGGAGTCCGCAGGAAAGCAGAGAGGGCCAAATTGTCTGTGGCATTTGAAAGGGTTCCAGGAGGCAGTGAGAACCAGCATTACTTTTCCCCGCTGGCACCTTTGCTGTGGCAGCAAAAGCTGGACGTTTGTCTTTTTTGCTCCGGAGGCTGCCGAAAGCGAAAACAGGTGCTTTTGAGGATGGAGTCCGCAGGAAAGCAGAGAGGGCCAAATTGTCTGTGGCATTTGAAAGGGTTCCAGGAGGCAGTGAGAACCAGCATTACTTTTCCCCGCTGGCACCTTTGCTGTGGCAGCAAAAGCTGGACGTTTGTCTTTTTTGCTCCGGAGGCTGCCGAAAGCGAAAACAGGTGCTTTTGAGGATGGAGTCCGCAGGAAAGCAGAGAGGGCCAAATTGTCTGGGGCATTTGAAAGGGTTCCAGGAGGCAGTGAGAACCAGCATTACTTTTCCCCGCTGGCACCTTTGCTGTGGCAGCAAAAGCTGGACGTTTGTCTTTTTACCACCGGAGGGCGCCGAAAGTGAAAAAAGGAGCTTTTGAGGATAGAGTCCGCAGGAAAGCAGAGAGGGCCAAATTGTCAGGGGCATTTGAAAGGGTTCCAGGAGGCAGTGAGAACCAGCATTACTTTTCCCCGCTGGCACCTTTGCTGTGGCAGCAAAAGCTGGACGTTTGTCTTTTTTGCTCCTGGGGCTGCCGAAAGCGAAAACAGGTGCTTTTGAGGATGGAGTCCGCAGGAAAGCAGAGAGGGCCAAATTGTCTGTGGCATTTGAAAGGGTTCCAGGAGGCAGTGAGAACCAGCATTACTTTTCCCCGCTGGCACCTTTGCTGTGGCAGCAAAAGCTGGACGTTTGTCTTTTTTGCTCCGGAGGCTGCCGAAAGCGAAAATAGGTGCTTTTGAGGATGGAGTCCGCAGGAAAGCAGAGAGGGCCAAATTGTCTGTTGCATTTGAAAGGGTTCCAGGAGGCAGTGAGAACCAGCATTACTTTTCCCCGCTGGCACCTTTGCTGTGGCAGCAAAAGCTGGACGTTTGTCTTTTTTGCTCCGGAGGTTGCCAAAAGCGAAAACAGGTGCTTTTGAGGATGGAGTCCGCAGGAAAGCAGAGAGGGCCAAATTGTCTGGGGCATTTGAAGAGGTTCCAGGAGGCAGTGAGAACCAGCATTGCTTTTCCCCGCTGGCACCTTTGCTGTGGCAGCAAAAGCTGGACGTTTGTCTTTTTTGCTCTGGAGGCTGCCGAAAGCGAAAACAGGTGCTTTTGAGGATGGAGTCCGCAGGAAAGCAGAGAGGGCCAAATTGTCTGTGGCATTTGAAAGGGTTCCAGGAGGCAGTGAGAACCAGCATTACTTTTCCCCGCTGGCACCTTTGCTGTGGCAGCAAAAGCTGGACGTTTGTCTTTTTTGCTCCGGAGGCTGCCGAAAGCGAAAACAGGTGCTTTTGAGGATGGAGTCCGCAGGAAAGCAGAGAGGGCCAAATTGTCTGTGGCATTTGAAGAGGTTCCATGAGGCAGTGAGAACCAGCATTACTTTTCCCCGCTGGCACCTTTGCTGTGGCAGCAAAACCTGGACGTTTGTCTTTTTACCACCGAAGGGCGCCGAAAGTGAAAAAAGGCGTTTTTGAGGATAGAGTCCGCAGGAAAGCAGAGAGGGCTTAATTGTCTGGGGCATTTGAAAGGGTTCCAGGAGGCAGTGAGAACCAGCATTACTTTTCCCCGCTGGCACCTTTGCTGTGGCAGCAAAAGCTGGACGTTTGTCTTTTTTGCTCCGGAGGTTGCCAAAAGCGAAAACAGGTGCTTTTGAGGATGGAGTCCGCGGGAAAGCAGAGAGGGCCAAATTGTCTGGGGCATTTGAACAGGTTCCAGGAGGCAGTGAGAACCAGCATTACTTTTCCCCGCTGGCACCTTTGCTGTGGCAGCAAAAGCTGGACGTTTGTCTTTTTTGCTCCGGACGCTGCCGAAAGCGAAAACAGGTGCTTTTGAGGATGGAGTCCGCAGGAAAGCAGAGAGGGCCAAATTGTCTGGGGCATTTGAAAGGGTTCCAGGAGGCAGTGAGAACCAGCATTACTTTTCCCCGCTGGCACCTTTGCTGTGGCAGCAAAAGCTGGACGTTTGTCTTTTTTGCTCCGGAGGCTGCCGAAAGCGAAAACAGGTGCTTTTGAGGATGGAGTCCGCAGGAAAGCAGAGAGGGCCAAATTGTCTGTGGCATTTGAAAGGGTTCCAGGAGGCAGTGAGAACCAGCATTACTTTTCCCCGCTGGCACCTTTGCTGTGGCAGCAAAAGCTGGACGTTTGTCTTTTTTGCTCCGGAGGCTGCCGAAAGCGAAAACAGGTGCTTTTGAGGATGGAGTCCGCAGGAAAGCAGAGAGGGCCAAATTGTCTGTGGCATTTGAAAGGGTTCCAGGAGGCAGTGAGAACCAGCATTACTTTTCCCCGCTGGCACCTTTGTTGTGGCAGCAAAAGCTGGACGTTTGTCTTTTTTGCTCCGGAGGCTGCCGAAAGCGAAAACAGGTGCTTTTGAGGATGGAGTCCGCAGGAAAGCAGAGAGGGCCAAATTGTCTGTGGCATTTGAAAGGGTTCCAGGAGGCAGTGAGAACCAGCATTACTTTTCCCCGCTGGCACCTTTGCTGTGGCAGCAAAAGCTGGACGTTTGTCTTTTTTGCTCCGGAGGCTGCCGAAAGCGAAAACAGGTGCTTTTGAGGATGGAGTCCACAGGAAAGCAGAGAGGGCCAAATTGTCTGTGGCATTTGAAAGGGTTCCAGGAGGCAGTGAGAACCAGCATTACTTTTCCCCGCTGGCACCTTTGCTGTGGCAGCAAAAGCTGGACGTTTGTCTTTTTTGCTCCGGAGGTTGCCGAAAGCGAAAACAGGTGCTTTTGAGGATGGAGTCCGCAGGAAAGCAGAGAGGGCCAAAATGTCTGTGGCATTTGAAGAGGTTCCAGGAGGCAGTGAGAACCAGCATTACTTTTCCCCGCTGGCACGTTTGCTGTGGCAGCAAAAGCTGGACGTTTGTCTTTTTTGCTCCGGAGGCTGCCGAAAGCGAAAACAGGTGCTTTTGAGGATGGAGTCCGCAGGAAAGCAGAGAGAGCCAAATTGTCTGGGGCATTTGAAGGAGTTCCAGGAGGCAGTGAGAACCAGCATTACTTTTCCCCGCTGGCACCTTTGCTGTGGCAGCAAAAGCTGGACGTTTGTCTTTTTTGCTCCGGAGGCTGCCGAAAGCGAAAACAGGTGCTTTTGAGGATGGAGTCCGCAGGAAAGCAGAGAGGGCCAAATTGTCTGTGGCATTTGAAAGGGTTCCAGGAGGCAGTGAGAACCAGCATTACTTTTCCCCGCTGGCACCTTTGCTGTGGCAGCAAAAGCTGGACGTTTGTCTTTTTTGCTCCGGAGGGCGCCGAAAGGGAAAATAGGTTCTTTTGAGGATGGAGTCCGCAGGAAAGCAGAGAGGGCCAAATTGTCTGTGGCATTTGAAAGGGTTCCAGGAGGCAGTGAGAACCAGCATTACTTTTCCCCGCTGGCACCTTTGCTGTGGCAGCAAAAGCTGGACGTTTGTCTTTTTTGCTCCGGAGGCTGCCGAAAGCGAAAACAGGTGCTTTTGAGGATGGAGTCCGCAGGAAAGCAGAGAGGGCCAAATTGTCTGTGGCATTTGAAAGGGTTCCAGGAGGCAGTGAGAACCAGCATTACTTTTCCCCGCTGGCACCTTTGCTGTGGCAGCAAAAGCTGGACGTTTGTCTTTTTTGCTCCGGAGGTTGCCGAAAGCGAAAACAGGTGCTTTTGAGGATGGAGTCCGCAGGAAAGCAGAGAGGGCCAAATTGTCTGGGGCATTTGAACAGGTTCCAGGAGGCAGTGAGAACCAGCATTACTTTTCCCCGCTGGCACCTTTGCTGTGGCAGCAAAAGCTGGACGTTTGTCTTTTTTGCTCCGGAGGCTGCCGAAAGCGAAAACAGGTGCTTTTGAGGATGGAGTCCGCAGGAAAGCAGAGAGGGCCAAATTGTCTGTGGCATTTGAAAGGGTTCCAGGAGGCAGTGAGAACCAGCATTACTTTTCCCCGCTGGCACCTTTGCTGTGGCAGCAAAAGCTGGACGTTTGTCTTTTTTGCTCCGGAGGTTGCCAAAAGCGAAAACAGGTGCTTTTGAGGATGGAGTCCGCAGGAAAGCAGAGAGGGCCAAATTGTCTGGGGCATTTGAAGAGGTTCCAGGAGGCAGTGAGAACCAGCATTGCTTTTCCCCGCTGGCACCTTTGCTGTGGCAGCAAAAGCTGGACGTTTGTCTTTTTTGCTCTGGAGGCTGCCGAAAGCGAAAACAGGTGCTTTTGAGGATGGAGTCCGCAGGAAAGCAGAGAGGGCCAAATTGTCTGTGGCATTTGAAAGGGTTCCAGGAGGCAGTGAGAACCAGCATTACTTTTCCCCGCTGGCACCTTTGCTGTGGCAGCAAAAGCTGGACGTTTGTCTTTTTTGCTCCGGAGGCTGCCGAAAGCGAAAACAGGTGCTTTTGAGGATGGAGTCCGCAGGAAAGCAGAGAGGGCCAAATTGTCTGTGGCATTTGAAGAGGTTCCATGAGGCAGTGAGAACCAGCATTACTTTTCCCCGCTGGCACCTTTGCTGTGGCAGCAAAACCTGGACGTTTGTCTTTTTACCACCGAAGGGCGCCGAAAGTGAAAAAAGGCGTTTTTGAGGATAGAGTCCGCAGGAAAGCAGAGAGGGCTTAATTGTCTGGGGCATTTGAAAGGGTTCCAGGAGGCAGTGAGAACCAGCATTACTTTTCCCCGCTGGCACCTTTGCTGTGGCAGCAAAAGCTGGACGTTTGTCTTTTTTGCTCCGGAGGTTGCCAAAAGCGAAAACAGGTGCTTTTGAGGATGGAGTCCGCGGGAAAGCAGAGAGGGCCAAATTGTCTGGGGCATTTGAACAGGTTCCAGGAGGCAGTGAGAACCAGCATTACTTTTCCCCGCTGGCACCTTTGCTGTGGCAGCAAAAGCTGGACGTTTGTCTTTTTTGCTCCGGACGCTGCCGAAAGCGAAAACAGGTGCTTTTGAGGATGGAGTCCGCAGGAAAGCAGAGAGGGCCAAATTGTCTGGGGCATTTGAAAGGGTTCCAGGAGGCAGTGAGAACCAGCATTACTTTTCCCCGCTGGCACCTTTGCTGTGGCAGCAAAAGCTGGACGTTTGTCTTTTTTGCTCCGGAGGCTGCCGAAAGCGAAAACAGGTGCTTTTGAGGATGGAGTCCGCAGGAAAGCAGAGAGGGCCAAATTGTCTGTGGCATTTGAAAGGGTTCCAGGAGGCAGTGAGAACCAGCATTACTTTTCCCCGCTGGCACCTTTGCTGTGGCAGCAAAAGCTGGACGTTTGTCTTTTTTGCTCCGGAGGCTGCCGAAAGCGAAAACAGGTGCTTTTGAGGATGGAGTCCGCAGGAAAGCAGAGAGGGCCAAATTGTCTGTGGCATTTGAAAGGGTTCCAGGAGGCAGTGAGAACCAGCATTACTTTTCCCCGCTGGCACCTTTGTTGTGGCAGCAAAAGCTGGACGTTTGTCTTTTTTGCTCCGGAGGCTGCCGAAAGCGAAAACAGGTGCTTTTGAGGATGGAGTCCGCAGGAAAGCAGAGAGGGCCAAATTGTCTGTGGCATTTGAAAGGGTTCCAGGAGGCAGTGAGAACCAGCATTACTTTTCCCCGCTGGCACCTTTGCTGTGGCAGCAAAAGCTGGACGTTTGTCTTTTTTGCTCCGGAGGCTGCCGAAAGCGAAAACAGGTGCTTTTGAGGATGGAGTCCGCAGGAAAGCAGAGAGGGCCAAATTGTCTGTGGCATTTGAAAGGGTTCCAGGAGGCAGTGAGAACCAGCATTACTTTTCCCCGCTGGCACCTTTGCTGTGGCAGCAAAAGCTGGACGTTTGTCTTTTTTGCTCCGGAGGTTGCCGAAAGCGAAAACAGGTGCTTTTGAGGATGGAGTCCGCAGGAAAGCAGAGAGGGCCAAAATGTCTGTGGCATTTGAAGAGGTTCCAGGAGGCAGTGAGAACCAGCATTACTTTTCCCCGCTGGCACGTTTGCTGTGGCAGCAAAAGCTGGACGTTTGTCTTTTTTGCTCCGGAGGCTGCCGAAAGCGAAAACAGGTGCTTTTGAGGATGGAGTCCGCAGGAAAGCAGAGAGAGCCAAATTGTCTGGGGCATTTGAAGGAGTTCCAGGAGGCAGTGAGAACCAGCATTACTTTTCCCCGCTGGCACCTTTGCTGTGGCAGCAAAAGCTGGACGTTTGTCTTTTTTGCTCCGGAGGCTGCCGAAAGCGAAAACAGGTGCTTTTGAGGATGGAGTCCGCAGGAAAGCAGAGAGGGCCAAATTGTCTGTGGCATTTGAAAGGGTTCCAGGAGGCAGTGAGAACCAGCATTACTTTTCCCCGCTGGCACCTTTGCTGTGGCAGCAAAAGCTGGACGTTTGTCTTTTTTGCTCCGGAGGGCGCCGAAAGGGAAAATAGGTTCTTTTGAGGATGGAGTCCGCAGGAAAGCAGAGAGGGCCAAATTGTCTGTGGCATTTGAAAGGGTTCCAGGAGGCAGTGAGAACCAGCATTACTTTTCCCCGCTGGCACCTTTGCTGTGGCAGCAAAAGCTGGACGTTTGTCTTTTTTGCTCCGGAGGCTGCCGAAAGCGAAAACAGGTGCTTTTGAGGATGGAGTCCGCAGGAAAGCAGAGAGGGCCAAATTGTCTGTGGCATTTGAAAGGGTTCCAGGAGGCAGTGAGAACCAGCATTACTTTTCCCCGCTGGCACCTTTGCTGTGGCAGCAAAAGCTGGACGTTTGTCTTTTTTGCTCCGGAGGTTGCCGAAAGCGAAAACAGGTGCTTTTGAGGATGGAGTCCGCAGGAAAGCAGAGAGGGCCAAATTGTCTGGGGCATTTGAACAGGTTCCAGGAGGCAGTGAGAACCAGCATTACTTTTCCCCGCTGGCACCTTTGCTGTGGCAGCAAAAGCTGGACGTTTGTCTTTTTTGCTCCGGAGGCTGCCGAAAGCGAAAACAGGTGCTTTTGAGGATGGAGTCCGCAGGAAAGCAGAGAGGGCCAAATTGTCTGTGGCATTTGAAAGGGTTCCAGGAGGCAGTGAGAACCAGCATTACTTTTCCCCGCTGGCACCTTTGCTGTGGCAGCAAAAGCTGGACGTTTGTCTTTTTTGCTCCGGAAGTTGCCGAAAGCGAAAATAGGTGCTTTTGAGGATGGAGTCCGCAGGAAAGCAGAGAGGGCCAAATTGTCTGTGGCATTTGAAAGAGTTCCAGGAGGCAGTTAGAACCAGCATCACTTTTCCCCGCTGGCACCTTTGCTGTGGCAGCAAAAGCTGGACGTTTGTCTTTTTACCACCGGAGGGCGCCGAAAGTGAAAAAAGGCGCTTTTGAGGATAGAGTCAGCAGGAAAGCAGAGAGGGCTTAATTGTCTGGGGTATTTGAAAGGGTTCCAGGAGGCAGTGAGAACCAGCATTACTTTTCCCCGCTGGCACCTTTGCTGTGGCAGCAAAAGCTGGACGTTTGTCTTTTTTGCTCCGGAGGGCGCCGAAAGTGAAAAAAGGCGCTTTTGAGGTTAGAGTCCGCAGGAAAGCAGAGAGGGCCAAATTGTCTGTGGCATTTGAAAGGGTTCCAGGAGGCAGTGAGAACCAGCATTACTTTTCCCCGCTGGCACCTTTGTTGTGGCAGCAAAAGCTGGACTTTTGTCTTTTTTGCTCCGGAGTGCGCCGAAAGCAAAAATAAGTGCTTTTGAGGATGGAGTCCGCAGGAAAGCAGAGAGGGCCAAATTGTCTGTGGCATTTGAAAGGGTTCCAGGAGGCAGTGAGAACCAGCATTACTTTTCCCCGCTGGCACCTTTGCTGTGGCAGCAAAAGCTGGACGTTTGTCTTTTTTGCTCCGGAGGCTGCCGAAAGCGAAAACAGGTGCTTTTGAGGATGGAGTCCGCAGGAAAGCAGAGAGGGCCAAATTGTCTGTGGCATTTGAAAGGGTTCCAGGAGGCAGTGAGAACCAGCATTACTTTTCCCCGCTGGCACCTTTGCTGTGGCAGCAAAAGCTGGACGTTTGTCTTTTTTGCTCCGGACGCTGCCGAAAGCGAAAACAGGTGCTTTTGAGGATGGAGTCCGCAGGAAAGCAGAGAGGGCCAAATTGTCTGGGGCATTTGAAAGGGTTCCAGGAGGCAGTGAGAACCAGCATTACTTTTCCCCGCTGGCACCTTTGCTGTGGCAGCAAAAGCTGGACGTTTGTCTTTTTTGCTCCGGAGGCTGCCGAAAGCGAAAACAGGTGCTTTTGAGGATGGAGTCCGCAGGAAAGCAGAGAGGGCCAAATTGTCTGTGGCATTTGAAAGGGTTCCAGGAGGCAGTGAGAACCAGCATTACTTTTCCCCGCTGGCACCTTTGCTGTGGCAGCAAAAGCTGGACGTTTGTCTTTTTTGCTCCGGAGGCTGCCGAAAGCGAAAATAGGTGCTTTTGAGGATGGAGTCCGCAGGAAAGCAGAGAGGGCCAAATTGTCTGTGGCATTTGAAAGGGTTCCAGGAGGCAGTGAGAACCAGCATTACTTTTCCCCGCTGGCACCTTTGCTGTGGCAGCAAAAGCTGGACGTTTGTCTTTTTTGCTCCGGAGGTTGCCAAAAGCGAAAACAGGTGCTTTTGAGGATGGAGTCCGCAGGAAAGCAGAGAGGGCCAAATTGTCAGGGGCATTTGAAGAGGTTCCAGGAGGCAGTGAGAACCAGCATTGCTTTTCCCCGCTGGCACCTTTGCTGTGGCAGCAAAAGCTGGACGTTTGTCTTTTTTGCTCTGGAGGCTGCCGAAAGCGAAAACAGGTGCTTTTGAGGATGGAGTCCGCAGGAAAGCAGAGAGGGCCAAATTGTCTGTGGCATTTGAAAGGGTTCCAGGAGGCAGTGAGAACCAGCATTACTTTTCCCCGCTGGCACCTTTGCTGTGGCAGCAAAAGCTGGACGTTTGTCTTTTTTGCTCCGGAGGCTGCCGAAAGCGAAAACAGGTGCTTTTGAGGATGGAGTCCGCAGGAAAGCAGAGAGGGCCAAATTGTCTGTGGCATTTGAAGAGGTTCCATGAGGCAGTGAGAACCAGCATTACTTTTCCCCGCTGGCACCTTTGCTGTGGCAGCAAAAGCTGGACGTTTGTCTTTTTACCACCGAAGGGCGCCGAAAGTGAAAAAAGGCGCTTTTGAGGATAGAGTCCGCAGGAAAGCAGAGAGGGCTTAATTGTCTGGGGCATTTGAAAGGGTTCCAGGAGGCAGTGAGAACCAGCATTACTTTTCCCCGCTGGCACCTTTGCTGTGGCAGCAAAAGCTGGACGTTTGTCTTTTTTGCTCCGGAGGTTGCCAAAAGCGAAAACAGGTGCTTTTGAGGATGGAGTCCGCAGGAAAGCAGAGAGGGCCAAATTGTCTGGAGCATTTTAACAGGTTCCAGGAGGCAGTGAGAACCAGCATTACTTTTCCCCGCTGGCACCTTTGCTGTGGCAGCAAAAGCTGGACGTTTGTCTTTTTTGCTCCGGAGGCTGCCGAAAGCGAAAACAGGTGCTTTTGAGGATGGAGTCCGCAGGAAAGCAGAGAGGGCCAAATTGTCTGGGGCATTTGAAAGGGTTCCAGGAGGCAGTGAGAACCAGCATTACTTTTCCCCGCTGGCACCTTTGCTGTGGCAGCAAAAGCTGGACGTTTGTCTTTTTTGCTCCGGAGGCTGCCGAAAGCGAAAACAGGTGCTTTTGAGGATGGAGTCCACAGGAAAGCAGAGAGGGCCAAATTGTCTGTGGCATTTGAAAGGGTTCCAGGAGGCAGTGAGAACCAGCATTACTTTTCCCCGCTGGCACCTTTGCTGTGGCAGCAAAAGCTGGACGTTTGTCTTTTTTGCTCCGGAGGCTGCCGAAATCGAAAACAGGTGCTTTTGAGGATGGAGTCCGCAGGAAAGCAGAGAGGGCCAAATTGTCTGTGGCATTTGAAAGGGTTCCAGGAGGCAGTGAGAACCAGCATTACTTTTCCCCGCTGGCACCTTTGCTGTGGCAGCAAAAGCTGGACGTTTGTCTTTTTTGCTCCGGAGGCTGACGAAAGCGAAAACAGGTGCTTTTGAGGATGGAGTCCGCAGGAAAGCAGAGAGGGCCAAATTGTCTGTGGCATTTGAAAGGGTTCCAGGAGGCAGTGAGAACCAGCATTACTTTTCCCCGCTGGCACCTTTGCTGTGGCAGCAAAAGCTGGACGTTTGTCTTTTTTGCTCCGGAGGTTGCCGAAAGCGAAAACAGGTGCTTTTGAGGATGGAGTCCGCAGGAAAGCAGAGAGGGCCAAATTGTCTGGGGCATTTGAAGAGGTTCCAGGAGGCAGTGAGAACCAGCATTACTTTTCCCCGCTGGCACCTTTGCTGTGGCAGCAAAAGCTGGACGTTTGTCTTTTTTGCTCCGGAGGCTGCCGAAAGCGAAAACAGGTGCTTTTGAGGATGGAGTCCGCAGGAAAGCAGAGAGAGCCAAATTGTCTGGGGCATTTGAAGGAGTTCCAGGAGGCAGTGAGAACCAGCATTACTTTTCCCCGCTGGCACCTTTGCTGTGGCAGCAAAAGCTGGACGTTTGTCTTTTTTGCTCCGGAGGCTGCCGAAAGCGAAAACAGGTGCTTTTGAGGATGGAGTCCGCAGGAAAGCAGAGAGGGCCAAATTGTCTGTGGCATTTGAAAGGGTTCCAGGAGGCAGTGAGAACCAGCATTACTTTTCCCCGCTGGCACCTTTGCTGTGGCAGCAAAAGCTGGACGTTTGTCTTTTTTGCTCCGGAGGGCGCCGAAAGGGAAAATAGGTTCTTTTGAGGATGGAGTCCGCAGGAAAGCAGAGAGGGCCAAATTGTCTGTGGCATTTGAAAGGGTTCCAGGAGGCAGTGAGAACCAGCATTACTTTTCCCCGCTGGCACCTTTGCTGTGGCAGCAAAAGCTGGACGTTTGTCTTTTTTGCTCCGGAGGCTGCCGAAAGCGAAAACAGGTGCTTTTGAGGATGGAGTCCGCAGGAAAGCAGAGAGGGCCAAATTGTCTGTGGCATTTGAAAGGGTTCCAGGAGGCAGTGAGAACCAGCATTACTTTTCCCCGCTGGCACCTTTGCTGTGGCAGCAAAAGCTGGACGTTTGTCTTTTTTGCTCCGGAGGTTGCCGAAAGCGAAAACAGGTGCTTTTGAGGATGGAGTCCGCAGGAAAGCAGAGAGGGCCAAATTGTCTGGGGCATTTGAACAGGTTCCAGGAGGCAGTGAGAACCAGCATTACTTTTCCCCGCTGGCACCTTTGCTGTGGCAGCAAAAGCTGGACGTTTGTCTTTTTTGCTCCGGAGGCTGCCGAAAGCGAAAACAGGTGCTTTTGAGGATGGAGTCCGCAGGAAAGCAGAGAGGGCCAAATTGTCTGTGGCATTTGAAAGGGTTCCAGGAGGCAGTGAGAACCAGCATTACTTTTCCCCGCTGGCACCTTTGCTGTGGCAGCAAAAGCTGGACGTTTGTCTTTTTTGCTCCGGAAGTTGCCGAAAGCGAAAATAGGTGCTTTTGAGGATGGAGTCCGCAGGAAAGCAGAGAGGGCCAAATTGTCTGTGGCATTTGAAAGAGTTCCAGGAGGCAGTGAGAACCAGCATTACTTTTCCCCGCTGGCACCTTTGCTGTGGCAGCAAAAGCTGGACGTTTTTCTTTTTACCACCGGAGGGCGCCGAAAGTGAAAAAAGGCGCTTTTGAGGATAGAGTCCGCAGGAAAGCAGAGAGGGCCAAATTGTCAGGGGCATTTGAAAGGGTTCCAGGAGGCAGTGAGAACCAGCATTACTTTTCCCCACTGGCACCTTTGCTGAGGCAGCAAAAGCTGGCCGTTTGTCTTTTTTGCTCCGGAGGCTGCCGAAAGCGAAAACAGGTGCTTTTGAGGATGGAGTCCGCAGGAAAGCAGAGAGGGCCAAATTGTCTGGGGCATTTGAACAGGTTCCAGGAGGCAGTGAGAACCAGCATTCCTTTTCCCCACTGGCACCTTTGCTGTGGCAGCAAAAGCTGGACGTTTGTCTTTTTTGCTCCGGACGCTGCCGAAAGCGAAAACAGATGCTTTTGAGGATGGAGTCCGCAGGAAAGCAGAGAGGGCCAAATTGTCTGGGGCATTTGAAGGAGTTCCAGGAGGCAGTGAGAACCAGCATTACTTTTCCCCGCTGGCACCTTTGCTGTGGCAGCAAAAGCTGGACGTTTGTCTTTTTTGCTCCGGAGGCTGCCGAAAGCGAAAACAGGTGCTTTTGAGGATGGAGTCCACAGGAAAGCAGAGAGGGCCAAATTGTCTGTGGCATTTGAAAGGGTTCCAGGAGGCAGTGAGAACCAGCATTACTTTTCCCCGCTGGCACCTTTGCTGTGGCAGCAAAAGCTGGACGTTTGTCTTTTTTGCTCCGGAGGCTGCCGAAAGCGAAAACAGGTGCTTTTGAGGATGGAGTCCGCAGGAAAGCAGAGAGGGCCAAATTGTCTGTGGCATTTGAAAGGGTTCCAGGAGGCAGTGAGAACCAGCATTACTTTTCCCCGCTGGCACCTTTGTTGTGGCAGCAAAAGCTGGACGTTTGTCTTTTTTGCTCCGGAGGCTGCCGAAAGCGAAAACAGGTGCTTTTGAGGATGGAGTCCGCAGGAAAGCAGAGAGGGCCAAATTGTCTGTGGCATTTGAAAGGGTTCCAGGAGGCAGTGAGAACCAGCATTACTTTTCCCCGCTGGCACCTTTGCTGTGGCAGCAAAAGCTGGACGTTTGTCTTTTTTGCTCCGGAGGCTGCCGAAAGCGAAAACAGGTGCTTTTGAGGATGGAGTCCACAGGAAAGCAGAGAGGGCCAAATTGTCTGTGGCATTTGAAAGGGTTCCAGGAGGCAGTGAGAACCAGCATTACTTTTCCCCGCTGGCACCTTTGCTGTGGCAGCAAAAGCTGGACGTTTGTCTTTTTTGCTCCGGAGGCTGCCGAAAGCGAAAACAGGTGCTTTTGAGGATGGAGTCCACAGGAAAGCAGAGAGGGCCAAATTGTCTGTGGCATTTGAAAGGGTTCCAGGAGGCAGTGAGAACCAGCATTACTTTTCCCCGCTGGCACCTTTGCTGTGGCAGCAAAAGCTGGACGTTTGTCTTTTTTGCTCCGGAGGCTGCCGAAATCGAAAACAGGTGCTTTTGAGGATGGAGTCCGCAGGAAAGCAGAGAGGGCCAAATTGTCTGTGGCATTTGAAAGGGTTCCAGGAGGCAGTGAGAACCAGCATTACTTTTCCCCGCTGGCACCTTTGCTGTGGCAGCAAAAGCTGGACGTTTGTCTTTTTTGCTCCGGAGGCTGACGAAAGCGAAAACAGGTGCTTTTGAGGATGGAGTCCGCAGGAAAGCAGAGAGGGCCAAATTGTCTGTGGCATTTGAAAGGGTTCCAGGAGGCAGTGAGAACCAGCATTACTTTTCCCCGCTGGCACCTTTGCTGTGGCAGCAAAAGCTGGACGTTTGTCTTTTTTGCTCCGGAGGTTGCCGAAAGCGAAAACAGGTGCTTTTGAGGATGGAGTCCGCAGGAAAGCAGAGAGGGCCAAATTGTCTGGGGCATTTGAAGAGGTTCCAGGAGGCAGTGAGAACCAGCATTACTTTTCCCCGCTGGCACCTTTGCTGTGGCAGCAAAAGCTGGACGTTTGTCTTTTTTGCTCCGGAGGCTGCCGAAAGCGAAAACAGGTGCTTTTGAGGATGGAGTCCGCAGGAAAGCAGAGAGAGCCAAATTGTCTGGGGCATTTGAAGGAGTTCCAGGAGGCAGTGAGAACCAGCATTACTTTTCCCCGCTGGCACCTTTGCTGTGGCAGCAAAAGCTGGACGTTTGTCTTTTTTGCTCCGGAGGCTGCCGAAAGCGAAAACAGGTGCTTTTGAGGATGGAGTCCGCAGGAAAGCAGAGAGGGCCAAATTGTCTGTGGCATTTGAAAGGGTTCCAGGAGGCAGTGAGAACCAGCATTACTTTTCCCCGCTGGCACCTTTGCTGTGGCAGCAAAAGCTGGACGTTTGTCTTTTTTGCTCCGGAGGGCGCCGAAAGGGAAAATAGGTTCTTTTGAGGATGGAGTCCGCAGGAAAGCAGAGAGGGCCAAATTGTCTGTGGCATTTGAAAGGGTTCCAGGAGGCAGTGAGAACCAGCATTACTTTTCCCCGCTGGCACCTTTGCTGTGGCAGCAAAAGCTGGACGTTTGTCTTTTTTGCTCCGGAGGCTGCCGAAAGCGAAAACAGGTGCTTTTGAGGATGGAGTCCGCAGGAAAGCAGAGAGGGCCAAATTGTCTGTGGCATTTGAAAGGGTTCCAGGAGGCAGTGAGAACCAGCATTACTTTTCCCCGCTGGCACCTTTGCTGTGGCAGCAAAAGCTGGACGTTTGTCTTTTTTGCTCCGGAGGTTGCCGAAAGCGAAAACAGGTGCTTTTGAGGATGGAGTCCGCAGGAAAGCAGAGAGGGCCAAATTGTCTGGGGCATTTGAACAGGTTCCAGGAGGCAGTGAGAACCAGCATTACTTTTCCCCGCTGGCACCTTTGCTGTGGCAGCAAAAGCTGGACGTTTGTCTTTTTTGCTCCGGAGGCTGCCGAAAGCGAAAACAGGTGCTTTTGAGGATGGAGTCCGCAGGAAAGCAGAGAGGGCCAAATTGTCTGTGGCATTTGAAAGGGTTCCAGGAGGCAGTGAGAACCAGCATTACTTTTCCCCGCTGGCACCTTTGCTGTGGCAGCAAAAGCTGGACGTTTGTCTTTTTTGCTCCGGAAGTTGCCGAAAGCGAAAATAGGTGCTTTTGAGGATGGAGTCCGCAGGAAAGCAGAGAGGGCCAAATTGTCTGTGGCATTTGAAAGAGTTCCAGGAGGCAGTGAGAACCAGCATTACTTTTCCCCGCTGGCACCTTTGCTGTGGCAGCAAAAGCTGGACGTTTTTCTTTTTACCACCGGAGGGCGCCGAAAGTGAAAAAAGGCGCTTTTGAGGATAGAGTCCGCAGGAAAGCAGAGAGGGCCAAATTGTCAGGGGCATTTGAAAGGGTTCCAGGAGGCAGTGAGAACCAGCATTACTTTTCCCCACTGGCACCTTTGCTGAGGCAGCAAAAGCTGGCCGTTTGTCTTTTTTGCTCCGGAGGCTGCCGAAAGCGAAAACAGGTGCTTTTGAGGATGGAGTCCGCAGGAAAGCAGAGAGGGCCAAATTGTCTGGGGCATTTGAACAGGTTCCAGGAGGCAGTGAGAACCAGCATTCCTTTTCCCCACTGGCACCTTTGCTGTGGCAGCAAAAGCTGGACGTTTGTCTTTTTTGCTCCGGACGCTGCCGAAAGCGAAAACAGATGCTTTTGAGGATGGAGTCCGCAGGAAAGCAGAGAGGGCCAAATTGTCTGGGGCATTTGAAGGAGTTCCAGGAGGCAGTGAGAACCAGCATTACTTTTCCCCGCTGGCACCTTTGCTGTGGCAGCAAAAGCTGGACGTTTGTCTTTTTACCACCGGAGGCTGCCGAAAGCGAAAACAGGTGCTTTTGAGGATGGAGTCCGCAGGAAAGCAGAGAGGGCCAAATTGTCTGTGGCATTTGAAAGGGTTCCAGGAGGCAGTGAGAACCAGCATTACTTTTCCCCGCTGGCACCTTTGCTGTGGCAGCAAAAGCTGGACGTTTGTCTTTTTTGCTCCGGAGGCTGCCGAAAGCGAAAACAGGTGCTTTTGAGGATGGAGTCCGCAGGAAAGCAGAGAGGGCCAAATTGTCTGTGGCATTTGAAAGGGTTCCAGGAGGCAGTGAGAACCAGCATTACTTTTCCCCGCTGGCACCTTTGTTGTGGCAGCAAAAGCTGGACGTTTGTCTTTTTTGCTCCGGAGGCTGCCGAAAGCGAAAACAGGTGCTTTTGAGGATGGAGTCCGCAGGAAAGCAGAGAGGGCCAAATTGTCTGTGGCATTTGAAAGGGTTCCAGGAGGCAGTGAGAACCAGCATTACTTTTCCCCGCTGGCACCTTTGCTGTGGCAGCAAAAGCTGGACGTTTGTCTTTTTTGCTCCGGAGGCTGCCGAAAGCGAAAACAGGTGCTTTTGAGGATGGAGTCCACAGGAAAGCAGAGAGGGCCAAATTGTCTGTGGCATTTGAAAGGGTTCCAGGAGGCAGTGAGAACCAGCATTACTTTTCCCCGCTGGCACCTTTGCTGTGGCAGCAAAAGCTGGACGTTTGTCTTTTTTGCTCCGGAGGTTGCCGAAAGCGAAAACAGGTGCTTTTGAGGATGGAGTCCGCAGGAAAGCAGAGAGGGCCAAAATGTCTGTGGCATTTGAAGAGGTTCCAGGAGGCAGTGAGAACCAGCATTACTTTTGCCCGCTGGCACCTTTGCTGTGGCAGGAAAACCTGGACGTTTGTCTTTTTTGCTCCGGAGGCTGCCGAAAGCGAAAACAGGTGTTTTTTAGGATGGAGTCCGCAGGAAAGCAGAGAGAGCCAAATTGTCTGGGGCATTTGAAGGAGTTCCAGGAGGCAGTGAGAACCAGCATTACTTTTCCCCGCTGGCACCTTTGCTGTGGCAGCAAAAGCTGGACGTTTGTCTTTTTTGCTCCGGAGGCTGCCGAAAGCGAAAACAGGTGCTTTTGAGGATGGAGTCCGCAGGAAAGCAGAGAGGGCCAAATTGTCTGTGGCATTTGAAAGGGTTCCAGGAGGCAGTGAGAACCAGCATTACTTTTCCCCGCTGGCACCTTTGCTGTGGCAGCAAAAGCTGGACGTTTGTCTTTTTTGCTCCGGAGGGCGCCGAAAGGGAAAATAGGTTCTTTTGAGGATGGAGTCCGCAGGAAAGCAGAGAGGGCCAAATTGTCTGTGGCATTTGAAAGGGTTCCAGGAGGCAGTGAGAACCAGCATTACTTTTCCCCGCTGGCACCTTTGCTGTGGCAGCAAAAGCTGGACGTTTGTCTTTTTTGCTCCGGAGGCTGACGAAAGCGAAAACAGGTGCTTTTGAGGATGGAGTCCGCAGGAAAGCAGAGAGGGCCAAATTGTCTGGGGCATTTGAAAGGGTTCCAGGAGGCAGTGAGAACCAGCATTACTTTTCCCCGCTGGCACCTTTGCTGTGGCAGCAAAAGCTGGACGTTTGTCTTTTTTGCTCCGGAGGTTGCCGAAAGCGAAAACAGGTGCTTTTGAGGATGGAGTCCGCAGGAAAGCAGAGAGGGCCAAATTGTCTGGGGCATTTGAAGAGGTTCCAGGAGGCAGTGAGAACCAGCATTACTTTTCCCCGCTGGCACCTTTGCTGTGGCAGCAAAAGCTGGACGTTTGTCTTTTTTGCTCCGGAGGCTGCCGAAAGCGAAAACAGGTGCTTTTGAGGATGGAGTCCACAGGAAAGCAGAGAGGGCCAAATTGTCTGTGGCATTTGAAAGGGTTCCAGGAGGCAGTGAGAACCAGCATTACTTTTCCCCGCTGGCACCTTTGCTGTGGCAGCAAAAGCTGGACGTTTGTCTTTTTTGCTCCGGAGGTTGCCGAAAGCGAAAACAGGTGCTTTTGAGGATGGAGTCCGCAGGAAAGCAGAGAGGGCCAAATTGTCTGTGGCATTTGAAAGAGTTCCAGGAGGCAGTGAGAACCAGCATCACTTTTCCCCGCTGGCACCTTTGCTGTGGCAGCAAAAGCTGGACGTTTGTCTTTTTACCACCGGAGGGCGCCGAAAGTGAAAAAAGGCGCTTTTGAGGATAGAGTCCGCAGGAAAGCAGAGAGGGCTTAATTGTCTGGGGTATTTGAAAGGGTTCCAGGAGGCAGTGAGAACCAGCATTACTTTTCCCCGCTGGCACCTTTGCTGTGGCAGCAAAAGCTGGACGTTTGTCTTTTTTGCTCCGGAGGCTGCTGAAAGCGAAAACAGGTGCTTTTGAGGATGGAGTCCGCAGGAAAGCAGAGAGGGCCAAATTGTCTGTGGCATTTGAAAGGGTTCCAGGAGGCAGTGAGAACCAGCATTACTTTTCCCCGCTGGCACCTTTGCTGTGGCAGCAAAAGCTGGACGTTTGTCTTTTTTGCTCCGGAGGCTGCCGAAAGCGAAAATAGGTGCTTTTGAGGATGGAGTCCGCAGGAAAGCAGAGAGGGCCAAATTGTCTGGGGCATTTGAAAGAGTTCCAGGAGGCAGTGAGAACCAGCATCACTTTTCCCCGCTGGCACCTTTGCTGTGGCAGCAAAAGCTGGACGTTTGTCTTTTTACCACCGGAGGGCGCCGAAAGTGAAAAAAGGCGCTTTTGAGGATAGAGTCAGCAGGAAAGCAGAGAGGGCTTAATTGTCTGGGGTATTTGAAAGGGTTCCAGGAGGCAGTGAGAACCAGCATTACTTTTCCCCGCTGGCACCTTTGCTGTGGCAGCAAAAGCTGGACGTTTGTCTTTTTTGCTCCGGAGGGCGCCGAAAGTGAAAAAAGGCGCTTTTGAGGTTAGAGTCCGCAGGAAAGCTGAGAGGGCCAAATTGTCTGTGGCATTTGAAAGGGTTCCAGGAGGCAGTGAGAACCAGCATTACTTTTCCCCGCTGGCACCTTTGTTGTGGCAGCAAATGCTGGACGTTTGTCTTTTTTGCTCCGGAGGGCGCCGAAAGCAAAAATAGGTGCTTTTGAGGATGGAGTCCGCAGGAAAGCAGAGAGGGCCAAATTGTCTGTGGCATTTGAAAGGGTTCCAGGAGGCAGTGAGAACCAGCATTACTTTTCCCCGCTGGCACCTTTGCTGTGGCAGCAAAAGCTGGACGTTTGTCTTTTTTGCTCCGGAGGTTGCCGAAAGCGAAAACAGGTGCTTTTGAGGATGGAGTCCGCAGGAAAGCAGAGAGGGCCAAATTGTCTGGGGCATTTGAACGGGTTCCAGGAGGCAGTGAGAACCAGCATTACTTTTCCCCGCTGGCACCTTTGCTGTGGCAGCAAAAGCTGGACGTTTGTCTTTTTTGCTCCGGAGGCTGCCGAAAGCGAAAACAGGTGCTTTTGAGGATGGAGTCCACAGGAAAGCAGAAAGGGCCAAATTGTCTGTGGCATTTGAAAGGGTTCCAGGAGGCAGTGAGAACCAGCATTACTTTTCCCCGCTGGCACCTTTGCTGTGGCAGCAAAAGCTGGACGTTTGTCTTTTTTGATCCGGAGGCTGCTGAAAGCGAAAATAGGTGCTTTTGAGGATGGAGTCCGCAGGAAAGCAGAGAGGGCCAAATTGTCTGGGGCATTTGAAAGAGTTCCAGGAGGCAGTGAGAACCAGCATTACTTTTCCCCGCTGGCACCTTTGCTGTGGCAGCAAAAGCTGGACGTTTGTCTTTTTACCACCGGAGGGCGCCGAAAGTGAAAAAAGGAGCTTTTGAGGATAGAGTCCGCAGGAAAGCAGAGAGAGCCAAATTGTCAGGGGCATTTGAAAGGGTTCCAGGAGGCAGTGAGAACCAGCATTACTTTTCCCCGCTGGCACCTTTGCTGTGGCAGCAAAAGCTGGACGTTTGTCTTTTTTGCTCCGGAGGCTGCCGAAAGCGAAAACAGGTGCTTTTGAGGATGGAGTCCGCAGGAAAGCAGAGAGGGCCAAATTGTCTGGGGCATTTGAAAGGGTTCCAGGAGGCAGTGAGAACCAGCATTACTTTTCCCCGCTGGCACCTTTGCTGTGGCAGCAAAAGCTGGACGTTTGTCTTTTTTGCTCCGGAGGCTGCCGAAAGCGAAAACAGGTGCTTTTGAGGATGGAGTCCGCAGGAAAGCAGAGAGGGCCAAATTGTCTGTGGCATTTGAAAGGGTTCCAGGAGGCAGTGAGAACCAGCATTACTTTTCCCCGCTGGCACCTTTGCTGTGGCAGCAAAAGCTGGACGTTTGTCTTTTTTGCTCCGGAGGTTGCCAAAAGCGAAAACAGGTGCTTTTGAGGATGGAGTCCGCAGGAAAGCAGAGAGGGCCAAATTGTCTGGGGCATTTGAAGAGGTTCCAGGAGGCAGTGAGAACCAGCATTACTTTTCCCCGCTGGCACCTTTGCTGTGGCAGCAAAAGCTGGACGTTTGTCTTTTTTGCTCCGGAGGCTGCCGAAAGCGAAAACAGGTGCTTTTGAGGATGGAGTCCGCAGGAAAGCAGAGAGGGCCAAATTGTCTGTGGCATTTGAAAGGGTTCCAGGAGGCAGTGAGAACCAGCATTACTTTTCCCCGCTGGCACCTTTGCTGTGGCAGCAAAAGCTGGACGTTTGTCTTTTTTGCTCCGGAGGTTGCCGAAAGCGAAAACAGGTGCTTTTGAGGATGGAGTCCGCAGGAAAGCAGAGAGGGCCAAATTGTCTGGGGCATTTGAAAGGGTTCAAGGAGGTAGTGAGAACCAGCATTACTTTTCCCCGCTGGCACCTTTGCTGTGGCAGCAAAAGCTGGACGTTTGTCTTTTTTGCTCCGGAGGCTGCCGAAAGCGAAAACAGGTGCTTTTGAGGATAGAGTCCGCAGGAAAGCAGAGAGGGCCAAATTGTCTGGGGCATTTGAAAGGGTTCCAGGAGGCAGTGAGAACCAGCATTACTTTTCCCCGCTGGCACCTTTGTTGTGGCAGCAAAAGCTGGACCTTTTTCTTTTTTGCTCTGGAGGCTGCCGAAAGCGAAAACAGGTGCTTTTGAGGATGGAGTCCGCAGGAAAGCAGAGAGGGCCAAATTGTCTGTGGCATTTGAAAGGGTTCCAGGAGGCAGTGAGAACCAGCATTACTTTTCCCCGCTGGCACCTTTGCTGTGGCAGCAAAAGCTGGACGTTTGTCTTTTTTGCTCCGGAGGCTGCCGAAAGCGAAAACAGGTGCTTTTGAGGATGGAGTCCGCAGGAAAGCAGAGAGGGCCAAATTGTCTGTGGCATTTGAAAGGGTTCCAGGAGGCAGTGAGAACCAGCATTACTTTTCCCCGCTGGCACCTTTGCTGTGGCAGCAAAAGCTGGACGTTTGTCTTTTTTGCTCCGGAGGTTGCCAAAAGCGAAAACAGGTGCTTTTGAGGATGGAGTCCGCAGGAAAGCAGAGAGGGCCAAATTGTCTGGGGCATTTGAAGAGGTTCCAGGAGGCAGTGAGAACCAGCATTACTTTTCCCCGCTGGCACCTTTGCTGTGGCAGCAAAAGCTGGACGTTTGTCTTTTTACCACCGGAGGGCGCCGAAAGTGAAAAAAGGCGCTTTTGAGGATAGAGTCAGCAGGAAAGCAGAGAGGGCTTAATTGTCTGGGGTATTTGAAAGGGTTCCAGGAGGCAGTGAGAACCAGCATTACTTTTCCCCGCTGGCACCTTTGCTGTGGCAGCAAAAGCTGGACGTTTGTCTTTTTTGCTCCGGAGGCTGCCGAAAGCGAAAATAGGTGCTTTTGAGGATGGAGTCCGCAGGAAAGCAGAGAGGGCCAAATTGTCTGTGGCATTTGAAAGGGTTCCAGGAGGCAGTGAGAACCAGCATTACTTTTCCCCGCTGGCACCTTTGCTGTGGCAGCAAAAGCTGGACGTTTGTCTTTTTTGCTCCGGAGGCTGCCGAAAGCGAAAACAGGTGCTTTTGAGGATGGAGTCCGCAGGAAAGCAGAGAGGGCCAAATTGTCTGTGGCATTTGAAAGGGTTCCAGGAGGCAGTGAGAACCAGCATTACTTTTCCCCGCT
The DNA here is from genome assembly GCF_965231255.1 of Vanellus vanellus. Classification (NCBI taxonomy): domain Eukaryota; kingdom Metazoa; phylum Chordata; class Aves; order Charadriiformes; family Charadriidae; genus Vanellus; species Vanellus vanellus. Next base: position 50,202 of record NW_028126706.1, read on the forward strand.
GGCACCTTTGCTGAGGCAGCAAAAGCTGGCCGTTTGTCTTTTTTGCTCCGGAGGCTGCCGAAAGCGAAAACAGGTGCTTTTGAGGATGGAGTCCGCAGGAAAGCAGAGAGGGCCAAATTGTCTGGGGCATTTGAAAGGGTTCCAGGAGGCAGTGAGAACCAGCATTCCTTTTCCCCGCTGGCACCTTTGCTGTGGCAGCAAAAGCTGGACGTTTGTCTTTTTTGCTCCGGACGCTGCCGAAAGCAAAAATAGGTGCTTTTGAGGATGGAGTCCGCAGGAAAGCAGAGAGGGCCAAATTGTCTGTGGCATTTGAAAGGGTTCCAGGAGGCAGTGAGAACCAGCATTACTTTTCCCCGCTGGCACCTTTGCTGTGGCAGCAAAAGCTGGACGTTTGTCTTTTTTGCTCCGGAGGTTGCCGAAAGCGAAAACAGGTGCTTTTGAGGATGGAGTCCGCAGGAAAGCAGAGAGGGCCAAATTGTCTGGGGCATTTGAACGGGTTCCAGGAGGCAGTGAGAACCAGCATTACTTTTCCCCGCTGGCACCTTTGCTGTGGCAGCAAAAGCTGGACGTTTGTCTTTTTTGATCCGGAGGCTGCTGAAAGCGAAAATAGGTGCTTTTGAGGATGGAGTCCGCAGGAAAGCAGAGAGGGCCAAATTGTCTGTGGCATTTGAAAGAGTTCCAGGAGGCAGTGAGAACCAGCATTACTTTTCCCCGCTGGCACCTTTGCTGTGGCAGCAAAAGCTGGACGTTTGTCTTTTTACCACCGGAGGGCGCCGAAAGTGAAAAAAGGAGCTTTTGAGGATAGAGTCCGCAGGAAAGCAGAGAGAGCCAAATTGTCAGGGGCATTTGAAAGGGTTCCAGGAGGCAGTGAGAACCAGCATTACTTTTCCCCGCTGGCACCTTTGCTGTGGCAGCAAAAGCTGGACGTTTGTCTTTTTTGCTCCGGAGGCTGCCGAAAGCGAAAACAGGTGCTTTTGAGGATGGAGTCCGCAGGAAAGCAGAGAGGGCCAAATTGTCTGGGGCATTTGAAAGGGTTCCAGGAGGCAGTGAGAACCAGCATTACTTTTCCCCGCTGGCACCTTTGCTGTGGCAGCAAAAGCTGGACGTTTGTCTTTTTTGCTCCGGAGGCTGCCGAAAGCGAAAACAGGTGCTTTTGAGGATGGAGTCCGCAGGAAAGCAGAGAGGGCCAAATTGTCTGTGGCATTTGAAAGGGTTCCAGGAGGCAGTGAGAACCAGCATTACTTTTCCCCGCTGGCACCTTTGCTGTGGCAGCAAAAGCTGGACGTTTGTCTTTTTTGCTCCGGAGGTTGCCAAAAGCGAAAACAGGTGCTTTTGAGGATGGAGTCCGCAGGAAAGCAGAGAGGGCCAAATTGTCTGGGGCATTTGAAGAGGTTCCAGGAGGCAGTGAGAACCAGCATTACTTTTCCCCGCTGGCACCTTTGCTGTGGCAGCAAAAGCTGGACGTTTGTCTTTTTTGCTCCGGAGGCTGCCGAAAGCGAAAACAGGTGCTTTTGAGGATGGAGTCCGCAGGAAAGCAGAGAGGGCCAAATTGTCTGTGGCATTTGAAAGGGTTCCAGGAGGCAGTGAGAACCAGCATTACTTTTCCCCGCTGGCACCTTTGCTGTGGCAGCAAAAGCTGGACGTTTGTCTTTTTTGCTCCGGAGGTTGCCGAAAGCGAAAACAGGTGCTTTTGAGGATGGAGTCCGCAGGAAAGCAGAGAGGGCCAAATTGTCTGGGGCATTTGAAAGGGTTCAAGGAGGTAGTGAGAACCAGCATTACTTTTCCCCGCTGGCACCTTTGCTGTGGCAGCAAAAGCTGGACGTTTGTCTTTTTTGCTCCGGAGGCTGCCGAAAGCGAAAACAGGTGCTTTTGAGGATAGAGTCCGCAGGAAAGCAGAGAGGGCCAAATTGTCTGGGGCATTTGAAAGGGTTCCAGGAGGCAGTGAGAACCAGCATTACTTTTCCCCGCTGGCACCTTTGTTGTGGCAGCAAAAGCTGGACCTTTTTCTTTTTTGCTCTGGAGGCTGCCGAAAGCGAAAACAGGTGCTTTTGAGGATGGAGTCCGCAGGAAAGCAGAGAGGGCCAAATTGTCTGTGGCATTTGAAAGGGTTCCAGGAGGCAGTGAGAACCAGCATTACTTTTCCCCGCTGGCACCTTTGCTGTGGCAGCAAAAGCTGGACGTTTGTCTTTTTTGCTCCGGAGGTTGCCAAAAGCGAAAACAGGTGCTTTTGAGGATGGAGTCCGCAGGAAAGCAGAGAGGGCCAAATTGTCTGGGGCATTTGAAGAGGTTCCAGGAGGCAGTGAGAACCAGCATTACTTTTCCCCGCTGGCACCTTTGCTGTGGCAGCAAAAGCTGGACGTTTGTCTTTTTACCACCGGAGGGCGCCGAAAGTGAAAAAAGGCGCTTTTGAGGATAGAGTCAGCAGGAAAGCAGAGAGGGCTTAATTGTCTGGGGTATTTGAAAGGGTTCCAGGAGGCAGTGAGAACCAGCATTACTTTTCCCCGCTGGCACCTTTGCTGTGGCAGCAAAAGCTGGACGTTTGTCTTTTTTGCTCCGGAGGCTGCCGAAAGCGAAAATAGGTGCTTTTGAGGATGGAGTCCGCAGGAAAGCAGAGAGGGCCAAATTGTCTGTGGCATTTGAAAGGGTTCCAGGAGGCAGTGAGAACCAGCATTACTTTTCCCCGCTGGCACCTTTGCTGTGGCAGCAAAAGCTGGACGTTTGTCTTTTTTGCTCCGGAGGCTGCCGAAAGCGAAAACAGGTGCTTTTGAGGATGGAGTCCGCAGGAAAGCAGAGAGGGCCAAATTGTCTGTGGCATTTGAAAGGGTTCCAGGAGGCAGTGAGAACCAGCATTACTTTTCCCCGCTGGCACCTTTGCTGAGGCAGCAAAAGCTGGCCGTTTGTCTTTTTTGCTCCGGAGGCTGCCGAAAGCGAAAACAGGTGCTTTTGAGGATGGAGTCCGCAGGAAAGCAGAGAGGGCCAAATTGTCTGGGGCATTTGAAAGGGTTCCAGGAGGCAGTGAGAACCAGCATTCCTTTTCCCCGCTGGCACCTTTGCTGTGGCAGCAAAAGCTGGACGTTTGTCTTTTTTGCTCCGGACGCTGCCGAAAGCGAAAACAGGTGCTTTTGAGGATGGAGTCCGCAGGAAAGCAGAGAGGGCCAAATTGTCTGTGGCATTTGAAAGGGTTCCAGGAGGCAGTGAGAACCAGCATTACTTTTCCCCGCTGGCACCTTTGCTGTGGCAGCAAAAGCTGGACGTTTGTCTTTTTTGCTCCGGAGGCTGCCGAAAGCGAAAACAGGTGCTTTTGAGGATGGAGTCCACAGGAAAGCAGAGAGGGCCAAATTGTCTGTGGCATTTGAAAGGGTTCCAGGAGGCAGTGAGAACCAGCATTACTTTTCCCCGCTGGCACCTTTGCTGTGGCAGCAAAAGCTGGACGTTTGTCTTTTTTGCTCCGGAGGTTGCCGAAAGCGAAAACAGGTGCTTTTGAGGATGGAGTCCGCAGGAAAGCAGAGAGGGCCAAATTGTCTGTGGCATTTGAAAGAGTTCCAGGAGGCAGTGAGAACCAGCATCACTTTTCCCCGCTGGCACCTTTGCTGTGGCAGCAAAAGCTGGACGTTTGTTTTTTTACCACCGGAGGGCGCCGAAAGTGAAAAAAGGCTCTTTTGAGGATAGAGTCCGCAGGAAAGCAGAGAGGGCTTAATTGTCTGGGGCATTTGAAAGGGTTCCAGGAGGCAGTGAGAACCAGCATTACTTTTCCCCGCTGGCACCTTTGCTGTGGCAGCAAAAGCTGGACGTTTGTCTTTTTTGCTCCGGAGGGCGCCGAAAGTGAAAAAAGGCGCTTTTGAGGTTAGAGTCCGCAGGAAAGCTGAGAGGGCCAAATTGTCTGTGGCATTTGAAAGGGTTCCAGGAGGCAGTGAGAACCAGCATTACTTTTCCCCGCTGGCACCTTTGTTGTGGCAGCAAAAGCTGGACGTTTGTCTTTTTTGCTCCGGAGGGCGCCGAAAGCAAAAATAGGTGCTTTTGAGGATGGAGTCCGCAGGAAAGCAGAGAGGGCCAAATTGTCTGTGGCATTTGAAAGGGTTCCAGGAGGCAGTGAGAACCAGCATTACTTTTCCCCGCTGGCACCTTTGCTGTGGCAGCAAAAGCTGGACGTTTGTCTTTTTTGCTCCGGAGGTTGCCGAAAGCGAAAACAGGTGCTTTTGAGGATGGAGTCCGCAGGAAAGCAGAGAGGGCCAAATTGTCTGGGGCATTTGAACGGGTTCCAGGAGGCAGTGAGAACCAGCATTACTTTTCCCCGCTGGCACCTTTGCTGTGGCAGCAAAAGCTGGACGTTTGTCTTTTTTGCTCCGGAGGCTGCCGAAAGCGAAAACAGGTGCTTTTGAGGATGGAGTCCGCAGGAAAGCAGAGAGGGCCAAATTGTCTGGGGCATTTGAAAGGGTTCCAGGAGGCAGTGAGAACCAGCATTACTTTTCCCCGCTGGCACCTTTGCTGTGGCAGCAAAAGCTGGACGTTTGTCTTTTTTGCTCCGGAGGTTGCCGAAAGCGAAAACAGGTGCTTTTGAGGATGGAGTCCGCAGGAAAGCAGAGAGGGCCAAATTGTCTGTGGCATTTGAAAGGGTTCCAGGAGGCAGTGAGAACCAGCATTACTTTTCCCCGCTGGCACCTTTGCTGTGGCAGCAAAAGCTGGACGTTTGTCTTTTTTGCTCCGGAGGTTGCCAAAAGCGAAAACAGGTGCTTTTGAGGATGGAGTCCGCAGGAAAGCAGAGAGGGCCAAATTGTCTGGGGCATTTGAAGAGGTTCCAGGAGGCAGTGAGAACCAGCATTACTTTTCCCCGCTGGCACCTTTGCTGTGGCAGCAAAAGCTGGACGTTTGTCTTTTTACCACCGGAGGTGCGCCGAAAGTGAAAAAAGGCGCTTTTGAGGATAGAGTCAGCAGGAAAGCAGAGAGGGCTTAATTGTCTGGGGTATTTGAAAGGGTTCCAGGAGGCAGTGAGAACCAGCATTACTTTTCCCCGCTGGCACCTTTGCTGTGGCAGCAAAAGCTGGACGTTTGTCTTTTTTGCTCCGGAGGGCGCCGAAAGTGAAAAAAGGCGCTTTTGAGGTTAGAGTCCGCAGGAAAGCAGAGAGGGCCAAATTGTCTGTGGCATTTGAAAGGGTTCCAGGAGGCAGTGAGAACCAGCATTACTTTTCCCCGCTGGCACCTTTGTTGTGGCAGCAAAAGCTGGACGTTTGTCTTTTTTGCTCCGGAGGGCGCCGAAAGCAAAAATAGGTGCTTTTGAGGATGGAGTCCGCAGGAAAGCAGAGAGGGCCAAATTGTCTGTGGCATTTGAAAGGGTTCCAGGAGGCAGTGAGAACCAGCATTACTTTTCCCCGCTGGCACCTTTGCTGTGGCAGCAAAAGCTGGACGTTTGTCTTTTTTGCTCCGGAGGCTGCCGAAAGCGAAAACAGGTGCTTTTGAGGACGGGGTCCACAGGAAAGCAGAAAGGGCCAAATTGTCTGTGGCATTTGAAAGGGTTCCAGGAGGCAGTGAGAACCAGCATTACTTTTCCCCGCTGGCACCTTTGCTGTGGCAGCAAAAGCTGGACGTTTGTCTTTTTTGCTCCGGAGGCTGCCGAAAGCGAAAACAGGTGCTTTTGAGGATGGAGTCCGCAGGAAAGCAGAGAGGGCCAAATTTTCTGTGGCATTTGAAAGAGTTCCAGGAGGCAGTGAGAACCAGCATTACTTTTCCCCGCTGGCACCTTTGCTGTGGCAGCAAAAGCTGGACGTTTGTCTTTTTACCACCGGAGGGCGCCGAAAGTGAAAAAAGGAGCTTTTGAGGATAGAGTCCGCAGGAAAGCAGAGAGAGCCAAATTGTCAGGGGCATTTGAAAGGGTTCCAGGAGGCAGTGAGAACCAGCATTACTTTTCCCCGCTGGCACCTTTGCTGTGGCAGCAAAAGCTGGACGTTTGTCTTTTTTGCTCCGGAGGCTGCCGAAAGCGAAAACAGGTGCTTTTGAGGATGGAGTCCGCAGGAAAGCAGAGAGGGCCAAATTGTCTGTGGCATTTGAAAGGGTTCCAGGAGGCAGTGAGAACCAGCATTACTTTTCCCCGCTGGCACCTTTGCTGTGGCAGCAAAAGCTGGACGTTTGTCTTTTTTGCTCCGGAGGCTGCCGAAAGCGAAAACAGGTGCTTTTGAGGATGGAGTCCGCAGGAAAGCAGAGAGGGCCAAATTGTCTGTGGCATTTGAAAGGGTTCCAGGAGGCAGTGAGAACGAGCATTACTTTTCCCCGCTGGCACCTTTGCTGTGGCAGCAAAAGCTGGACGTTTGTCTTTTTTGCTCCGGAGGTTGCCAAAAGCGAAAACAGGTGCTTTTGAGGATGGAGTCCGCAGGAAAGCAGAGAGGGCCAAATTGTCTGGGGCATTTGAAGAGGTTCCAGGAGGCAGTGAGAACCAGCATTACTTTTCCCCGCTGGCACCTTTGCTGTGGCAGCAAAAGCTGGACGTTTGTCTTTTTTGCTCCGGAGGCTGCCGAAAGCGAAAACAGGTGCTTTTGAGGATGGAGTCCGCAGGAAAGCAGAGAGGGCCAAATTGTCTGGGGCATTTGAAAGGGTTCCAGGAGGCAGTGAGAACCAGCATTACTTTTCCCCGCTGGCACGTTTGCTGTGGCAGCAAAAGCTGGACGTTTGTCTTTTTTGCTCCGGAGGTTGCCGAAAGCGAAAACAGGTGCTTTTGAGGATGGAGTCCGCAGGAAAGCAGAGAGGGCCAAATTGTTGGGGCATTTGAAAGGGTTCAAGGAGGTAGTGAGAACCAGCATTACTTTTCCCCGCTGGCACCTTTGCTGTGGCAGCAAAAGCTGGACGTTTGTCTTTTTTGCTCCGGAGGCTGCCGAAAGCGAAAACAGGTGCTTTTGAGGATAGAGTCCGCAGGAAAGCAGAGAGGGCCAAATTGTCTGGGGCATTTGAAAGGGTTCCAGGAGGCAGTGAGAACCAGCATTACTTTTCCCCGCTGGCACCTTTGCTGTGGCAGCAAAAGCTGGACGTTTGTCTTTTTTGCTCCGGAGGCTGCCGAAAGCGAAAACAGGTGCTTTTGAGGATGGAGTCCGCAGGAAAGCAGAGAGGGCCAAATTGTCTGGGGCATTTGAAAGGGTTCCAGGAGGCAGTGAGAACCAGCATTACTTTTCCCCGCTGGCACCTTTGCTGTGGCAGCAAAAGCTGGACGTTTGTCTTTTTTGCTCCGGAGGCTGCTGAAAGCGAAAATAGGTGCTTTTGAGGATGGAGTCCGCAGGAAAGCAGAGAGGGCCAAATTGTCTGTGGCATTTGAAAGAGTTCCAGGAGGCAGTGAGAACCAGCATTACTTTTCCCCGCTGGCACCTTTGCTGTGGCAGCAAAAGCTGGACGTTTGTCTTTTTACCACCGGAGGGCGCCGAAAGTGAAAAAAGGAGCTTTTGAGGATAGAGTCCGCAGGAAAGCAGAGAGAGCCAAATTGTCAGGGGCATTTGAAAGGGTTCCAGGAGGCAGTGAGAACCAGCATTACTTTTCCCCGCTGGCACCTTTGCTGTGGCAGCAAAAGCTGGACGTTTGTCTTTTTTGCTCCGGAGGCTGCCGAAAGCGAAAACAGGTGCTTTTGAGGATGGAGTCCGCAGGAAAGCAGAGAGGGCCAAATTGTCTGTGGCATTTGAAAGGGTTCCAGGAGGCAGTGAGAACCAGCATTACTTTTCCCCGCTGGCACCTTTGCTGTGGCAGCAAAAGCTGGACGTTTGTCTTTTTTGCTCCGGAGGCTGCCGAAAGCGAAAACAGGTGCTTTTGAGGATGGAGTCCGCAGGAAAGCAGAGAGGGCCAAATTGTCTGTGGCATTTGAAAGGGTTCCAGGAGGCAGTGAGAACGAGCATTACTTTTCCCCGCTGGCACCTTTGCTGTGGCAGCAAAAGCTGGACGTTTGTCTTTTTTGCTCCGGAGGCTGCCAAAAGCGAAAACAGGTGCTTTTGAGGATGGAGTCCGCAGGAAAGCAGAGAGGGCCAAATTGTCTGGGGCATTTGAAGAGGTTCCAGGAGGCAGTGAGAACCAGCATTACTTTTCCCCGCTGGCACCTTTGCTGTGGCAGCAAAAGCTGGACGTTTGTCTTTTTTGCTCCGGAGGCTGCCGAAAGCGAAAACAGGTGCTTTTGAGGATGGAGTCCGCAGGAAAGCAGAGAGGGCCAAATTGTCTGTGGCATTTGAAAGGGTTCCAGGAGGCAGTGAGAACCAGCATTACTTTTCCCCGCTGGCACCTTTGCTGTGGCAGCAAAAGCTGGACGTTTGTCTTTTTTGCTCCGGAGGTTGCCAAAAGCGAAAACAGGTGCTTTTGAGGATGGAGTCCGCAGGAAAGCAGAGAGGGCCAAATTGTCTGGGGCATTTGAAGAGGTTCCAGGAGGCAGTGAGAACCAGCATTACTTTTCCCCGCTGGCACCTTTGCTGTGGCAGCAAAAGCTGGACGTTTGTCTTTTTTGCTCCGGAGGCTGCCGAAAGCGAAAACAGGTGCTTTTGAGGATGGAGTCCGCAGGAAAGCAGAGAGGGCCAAATTGTCTGTGGCATTTGAAAGGGTTCCAGGAGGCAGTGAGAACCAGCATTACTTTTCCCCGCTGGCACCTTTGCTGTGGCAGCAAAAGCTGGACGTTTTTCTTTTTTGCTCCGGAGGCTGCTGAAAGCGAAAATAGGTGCTTTTGAGGATGGAGTCCGCAGGAAAGCAGAGAGGGCCAAATTGTCTGTGGCATTTGAAAGAGTTCCAGGAGGCAGTGAGAACCAGCATTACTTTTCCCCGCTGGCACCTTTGCTGTGGCAGCAAAAGCTGGACGTTTGTCTTTTTACCACCGGAGGGCGCCGAAAGTGAAAAAAGGAGCTTTTGAGGATAGAGTCCGCAGGAAAGCAGAGAGAGCCAAATTGTCAGGGGCATTTGAAAGGGTTCCAGGAGGCAGTGAGAACCAGCATTACTTTTCCCCGCTGGCACCTTTGCTGTGGCAGCAAAAGCTGGACGTTTGTCTTTTTTGCTCCGGAGGCTGCCGAAAGCGAAAACAGGTGCTTTTGAGGATGGAGTCCGCAGGAAAGCAGAGAGGGCCAAATTGTCTGTGGCATTTGAAAGGGTTCCAGGAGGCAGTGAGAACCAGCATTACTTTTCCCCGCTGGCACCTTTGCTGTGGCAGCAAAAGCTGGACGTTTGTCTTTTTTGCTCCGGAGGCTGCCGAAAGCGAAAACAGCTGCTTTTGAGGATGGAGTCCGCAGGAAAGCAGAGAGGGCCAAATTGTCTGTGGCATTTGAAAGGGTTCCAGGAGGCAGTGAGAACGAGCATTACTTTTCCCCGCTGGCACCTTTGCTGTGGCAGCAAAAGCTGGACGTTTGTCTTTTTTGCTCCGGAGGTTGCCAAAAGCGAAAACAGGTGCTTTTGAGGATGGAGTCCGCAGGAAAGCAGAGAGGGCCAAATTGTCTGGGGCATTTGAAAGGGTTCCAGGAGGCAGTGAGAACCAGCATTACTTTTCCCCGCTGGCACCTTTGCTGTGGCAGCAAAAGCTGGACGTTTGTCTTTTTTGCTCCGGAGGCTGCCGAAAGCGAAAACAGGTGCTTTTGAGGATGGAGTCCGCAGGAAAGCAGAGAGGGCCAAATTGTCTGTGGCATTTGAAAGGGTTCCAGGAGGCAGTGAGAACGAGCATTACTTTTCCCCGCTGGCACCTTTGCTGTGGCAGCAAAAGCTGGACGTTTGTCTTTTTTGCTCCGGAGGTTGCCAAAAGCGAAAACAGGTGCTTTTGAGGATGGAGTCCGCAGGAAAGCAGAGAGGGCCAAATTGTCTGGGGCATTTGAAGAGGTTCCAGGAGGCAGTGAGAACCAGCATTACTTTTCCCCGCTGGCACCTTTGCTGTGGCAGCAAAAGCTGGACGTTTGTCTTTTTTGCTCCGGAGGCTGCCGAAAGCGAAAACAGGTGCTTTTGAGGATGGAGTCCGCAGGAAAGCAGAGAGGGCCAAATTGTCTGTGGCATTTGAAAGGGTTCCAGGAGGCAGTGAGAACCAGCATTACTTTTCCCCGCTGGCACCTTTGCTGTGGCAGCAAAAGCTGGACGTTTGTCTTTTTTGCTCCGGAGGTTGCCGAAAGCGAAAACAGGTGCTTTTGAGGATGGAGTCCGCAGGAAAGCAGAGAGGGCCAAATTGTCTGGGGCATTTGAAAGGGTTCAAGGAGGTAGTGAGAACCAGCATTACTTTTCCCCGCTGGCACCTTTGCTGTGGCAGCAAAAGCTGGACGTTTGTCTTTTTTGCTCCGGAGGCTGCCGAAAGCGAAAACAGGTGCTTTTGAGGATAGAGTCCGCAGGAAAGCAGAGAGGGCCAAATTGTCTGTGGCATTTGAAAGGGTTCCAGGAGGCAGTGAGAACCAGCATTACTTTTCCCCGCTGGCACCTTTGTTGTGGCAGCAAAAGCTGGACGTTTGTTTTTTTGCTCTGGAGGCTGCCGAAAGCGAAAACAGGTGCTTTTGAGGATGGAGTCCGCAGGAAAGCAGAGAGGGCCAAATTGTCTGGGGCATTTGAAAGGGTTCCAGGAGGCAGTGAGAACCAGCATTACTTTTCCCCGCTGGCACCTTTGCTGTGGCAGCAAAAGCTGGACGTTTGTCTTTTTTGCTCCGGAGGTTGCCAAAAGCGAAAACAGGTGCTTTTGAGGATGGAGTCCGCAGGAAAGCAGAGAGGGCCAAATTGTCTGGGGCATTTGAAGAGGTTCCAGGAGGCAGTGAGAACCAGCATTACTTTTCCCCGCTGGCACCTTTGCTGTGGCAGCAAAAGCTGGACGTTTGTCTTTTTTGCTCCGGAGGCTGCCGAAAGCGAAAACAGGTGCTTTTGAGGATGGAGTCCGCAGGAAAGCAGAGAGGGCCAAATTGTCTGTGGCATTTGAAAGGGTTCCAGGAGGCAGTGAGAACCAGCATTACTTTTCCCCGCTGGCACCTTTGCTGTGGCAGCAAAAGCTGGACGTTTGTCTTTTTTGCTCCGGAGGTTGCCGAAAGCGAAAACAGGTGCTTTTGAGGATGGAGTCCGCAGGAAAGCAGAGAGGGCCAAATTGTCTGTGGCATTTGAAAGGGTTCAAGGAGGTAGTGAGAACCAGCATTACTTTTCCCCGCTGGCACCTTTGCTGTGGCAGCAAAAGCTGGACGTTTGTCTTTTTTGCTCCGGAGGCTGCCGAAAGCGAAAACAGGTTCTTTTGAGGATGGAGTCCGCAGGAAAGCAGAGAGGGCCAAATTGTCTGGGGCATTTGAAAGGGTTCCAGGAGGCAGTGAGAACCAGCATTACTTTTCCCCGCTGGCACCTTTGTTGTGGCAGCAAAAGCTGGACGTTTGTCTTTTTTGCTCTGGAGGCTGCCGAAAGCGAAAACAGGTGCTTTTGAGGATGGAGTCCGCAGGAAAGCAGAGAGGGCCAAATTGTCTGTGGCATTTGAAAGGGTTCCAGGAGGCAGTGAGAACCAGCATTACTTTTCCCCGCTGGCACCTGTGCTGTGGCAGCAAAAGCTGGACGTTTGTCTTTTTTGCTCCGGAGGCTGCCGAAAGCGAAAACAGGTGCTTTTGAGGATGGAGTCCGCAGGAAAGCAGAGAGGGCCAAATTGTCTGTGGCATTTGAAGAGGTTCCATGAGGCAGTGAGAACCAGCATTACTTTTCCCCGCTGGCACCTTTGCTGTGGCAGCAAAAGCTGGACGTTTGTCTTTTTTGCTCCGGAGGCTGCCGAAAGCGAAAACAGGTGCTTTTGAGGATGGAGTCCGCAGGAAAGCAGAGAGAGCCAAATTGTCTGGGGCATTTGAAGGAGTTCCAGGAGGAAGTGAGAACCAGCATCACTTTTCCCCGCTGGCACCTTTGCTGTGGCAGCAAAACCTGGACGTTTGTCTTTTTACCACCGGAGGGCGCCGAAAGTGAAAAAAGGCGCTTTTGAGGATAGAGTCCGCAGGAAAGCAGAGAGGGCCAAATTGTCTGGGGCATTTGAAAGGGTTCCAGGAGGCAGTGAGAACCAGCATTACTTTTCCCCGCTGGCACCTTTGCTGTGGCAGCAAAAGCTGGACGTTTGTCTTTTTTGCTCCGGAGGCTGCCGAAAGTGAAAACAGGTGCTTTTGAGGATGGAGTCCGCAGGAAAGCAGAGAGGGCCAAATTGTCTGGGGCATTTGAACAGGTTCCAGGAGGCAGTGAGAACCAGCATTACTTTTCCCCGCTGGCACCTTTGCTGTGGCAGCAAAAGCTGGACGTTTGTCTTTTTTGCTCCGGACGCTGCCGAAAGCGAAAACAGGTGCTTTTGAGGATGGAGTCCGCAGGAAAGAAGAGAGGGCCAAATTGTCTGTGGCATTTGAAAGGGTTCCAGGAGGCAGTGAGAACCAGCATTACTTTTCCCCGCTGGCACCTTTGCTGTGGCAGCAAAAGCTGGACGTTTGTCTTTTTTGCTCCGGAGGCTGCCGAAAGCGAAAACAGGTGCTTTTGAGGATGGAGTCCACAGGAAAGCAGAGAGGGCCAAATTGTCTGTGGCATTTGAAAGGGTTCCAGGAGGCAGTGAGAACCAGCATTACTTTTCCCCGCTGGCACCTTTGCTGTGGCAGCAAAAGCTGGACGTTTGTCTTTTTTGCTCCGGAGGTTGCCGAAAGCGAAAACAGGTGCTTTTGAGGATGGAGTCCGCAGGAAAGCAGAGAGGGCCAAATTGTCTGGGGCATTTGAAAGGGTTCCAGGAGGCAGTGAGAACCAGCATTACTTTTCCCCGCTGGCACCTTTGTTGTGGCAGCAAAAGCTGGACGTTTGTCTTTTTTGCTCCGGAGGCTGCCGAAAGCGAAAACAGGTGCTTTTGAGGATGGAGTCCGCAGGAAAGCAGAGAGGGCCAAATTGTCTGGGGCATTTGAAAGGGTTCCAGGAGGCAGTGAGAACCAGCATTACTTTTCCCCGCTGGCACCTTTGCTGTGGCAGCAAAAGCTGGACGTTTGTCTTTTTTGCTCCGGAGGCTGCCGAAAGCGAAAACAGGTGCTTTTGAGGATGGAGTCCGCAGGAAAGCAGAGAGGGCCAAATTGTCTGTGGCATTTGAAAGGGTTCCAGGAGGCAGTGAGAACCAGCATTACTTTTCCCCGCTGGCACCTTTGCTGTGGCAGCAAAAGCTGGACGTTTGTCTTTTTTGCTCCGGAGGTTGCCGAAAGCGAAAACAGGTGCTTTTGAGGATGGAGTCCGCAGGAAAGCAGAGAGGGCCAAAATGTCTGTGGCATTTGAAGAGGTTCCAGGAGGCAGTGAGAACCAGCATTACTTTTCCCCGCTGGCACGTTTGCTGTGGCAGCAAAAGCTGGACGTTTGTCTTTTTTGCTCCGGAGGTTGCCAAAAGCGAAAACAGGTGCTTTTGAGGATGGAGTCCGCAGGAAAGCAGAGAGGGCCAAATTGTCTGGGGCATTTGAAGAGGTTCCAGGAGGCAGTGAGAACCAGCATTACTTTTCCCCGCTGGCACCTTTGCTGTGGCAGCAAAAGCTGGACGTTTGTCTTTTTTGCTCCGGAGGCTGCCGAAAGCGAAAACAGGTGCTTTTGAGGATGGAGTCCGCAGGAAAGCAGAGAGGGCCAAATTGTCTGTGGCATTTGAAAGGGTTCCAGGAGGCAGTGAGAACCAGCATTACTTTTCCCCGCTGGCACCTTTGCTGTGGCAGCAAAAGCTGGACGTTTGTCTTTTTTGCTCCGGAGGTTGCCGAAAGCGAAAACAGGTGCTTTTGAGGATGGAGTCCGCAGGAAAGCAGAGAGGGCCAAATTGTCTGTGGCATTTGAAAGGGTTCAAGGAGGTAGTGAGAACCAGCATTACTTTTCCCCGCTGGCACCTTTGCTGTGGCAGCAAAAGCTGGACGTTTGTCTTTTTTGCTCCGGAGGCTGCCGAAAGCGAAAACAGGTGCTTTTGAGGATAGAGTCCGCAGGAAAGCAGAGAGGGCCAAATTGTCTGGGGCATTTGAAAGGGTTCCAGGAGGCAGTGAGAACCAGCATTACTTTTCCCCGCTGGCACCTTTGTTGTGGCAGCAAAAGCTGGACGTTTGTCTTTTTTGCTCTGGAGGCTGCCGAAAGCGAAAACAGGTGCTTTTGAGGATGGAGTCCGCAGGAAAGCAGAGAGGGCCAAATTGTCTGTGGCATTTGAAAGGGTTCCAGGAGGCAGTGAGAACCAGCATTACTTTTCCCCGCTGGCACCTGTGCTGTGGCAGCAAAAGCTGGACGTTTGTCTTTTTTGCTCCGGAGGCTGCCGAAAGCGAAAACAGGTGCTTTTGAGGATGGAGTCCGCAGGAAAGCAGAGAGGGCCAAATTGTCTGTGGCATTTGAAGAGGTTCCAGGAGGCAGTGAGAACCAGCATTACTTTTCCCCGCTGGCACCTTTGCTGTGGCAGCAAAAGCTGGACGTTTGTCTTTTTTGCTCCGGAGGTTGCCGAAAGCGAAAACAGGTGCTTTTGAGGATGGAGTCCGCAGGAAAGCAGAGAGGGCCAAATTGTCTGGGGCATTTGAAAGGGTTCCAGGAGGCAGTGAGAACCAGCATTACTTTTCCCCGCTGGCACCTTTGTTGTGGCAGCAAAAGCTGGACGTTTGTCTTTTTTGCTCCGGAGGCTGCCGAAAGCGAAAACAGGTGCTTTTGAGGATGGAGTCCGCAGGAAAGCAGAGAGGGCCAAATTGTCTGGGGCATTTGAAAGGGTTCCAGGAGGCAGTGAGAACCAGCATTACTTTTCCCCGCTGGCACCTTTGCTGTGGCAGCAAAAGCTGGACGTTTGTCTTTTTTGCTCCGGAGGCTGCCGAAAGCGAAAACAGGTGCTTTTGAGGATGGAGTCCGCAGGAAAGCAGAGAGGGCCAAATTGTCTGTGGCATTTGAAAGGGTTCCAGGAGGCAGTGAGAACCAGCATTACTTTTCCCCGCTGGCACCTTTGCTGTGGCAGCAAAAGCTGGACGTTTGTCTTTTTTGCTCCGGAGGTTGCCGAAAGCGAAAACAGGTGCTTTTGAGGATGGAGTCCGCAGGAAAGCAGAGAGGGCCAAAATGTCTGTGGCATTTGAAGAGGTTCCAGGAGGCAGTGAGAACCAGCATTACTTTTCCCCGGTGGCACGTTTGCTGTGGCAGCAAAAGCTGGACGTTTGTCTTTTTTGCTCCGGAGGCTGCCGAAAGCGAAAACAGGTGCTTTTGAGGATGGAGTCCGCAGGAAAGCAGAGAGGGCCAAATTGTCTGTGGCATTTGAAAGGGTTCCAGGAGGCAGTGAGAACGAGCATTACTTTTCCCCGCTGGCACCTTTGCTGTGGCAGCAAAAGCTGGACGTTTGTCTTTTTTGCTCCGGAGGTTGCCGAAAGCGAAAACAGGTGCTTTTGAGGATGGAGTCCGCAGGAAAGCAGAGAGGGCCAAATTGTCTGGGGCATTTGAAGAGGTTCCAGGAGGCAGTGAGAACCAGCATTACTTTTCCCCGCTGGCACCTTTGCTGTGGCAGCAAAAGCTGGACGTTTGTCTTTTTTGCTCCGGAGGCTGCCGAAAGCGAAAACAGGTGCTTTTGAGGATGGAGTCCGCAGGAAAGCAGAGAGGGCCAAATTGTCTGTGGCATTTGAAAGGGTTCCAGGAGGCAGTGAGAACCAGCATTACTTTTCCCCGCTGGCACCTTTGCTGTGGCAGCAAAAGCTGGACGTTTGTCTTTTTTGCTCCGGAGGCTGCCGAAAGCGAAAACAGGTGCTTTTGAGGATGGAGTCCGCAGGAAAGCAGAGAGGGCCAAATTGTCTGGGGCATTTGAAAGGGTTCCAGGAGGCAGTGAGAACCAGCATTACTTTTCCCCGCTGGCACCTTTGCTGTGGCAGCAAAAGCTGGACGTTTGTCTTTTTTGCTCCGGAGGCTGCCGAAAGCGAAAACAGGTGCTTTTGAGGATGGAGTCCGCAGGAAAGCAGAAAGGGCCAAATTGTCTGTGGCATTTGAAAGGGTTCCAGGAGGCAGTGAGAACCAGCATTACTTTTCCCCGCTGGCACCTTTGCTGTGGCAGCAAAAGCTGGACGTTTGTCTTTTTTGCTCCGGAGGCTGCTGAAAGCGAAAATAGGTGCTTTTGAGGATGGAGTCCGCAGGAAAGCAGAGAGGGCCAAATTGTCTGGGGCATTTGAAAGAGTTCCAGGAGGCAGTGAGAACCAGCATTACTTTTCCCCGCTGGCACCTTTGCTGTGGCAGCAAAAGCTGGACGTTTGTCTTTTTACCACCGGAGGGCGCCGAAAGTGAAAAAAGGAGCTTTTGAGGATAGAGTCCGCAGGAAAGCAGAGAGAGCCAAATTGTCAGGGGCATTTGAAAGGGTTCCAGGAGGCAGTGAGAACCAGCATTACTTTTCCCCGCTGGCACCTTTGCTGTGGCAGCAAAAGCTGGACGTTTGTCTTTTTTGCTCCGGAGGCTGCCGAAAGCGAAAACAGGTGCTTTTGAGGATGGAGTCCGCAGGAAAGCAGAGAGGGCCAAATTGTCTGGGGCATTTGAAAGGGTTCCAGGAGGCAGTGAGAACCAGCATTACTTTTCCCCGCTGGCACCTTTGCTGTGGCAGCAAAAGCTGGACGTTTGTCTTTTTTGCTCCGGAGGCTGCCGAAAGCGAAAACAGGTGCTTTTGAGGATGGAGTCCGCAGGAAAGCAGAGAGGGCCAAATTGTCTGTGGCATTTGAAAGGGTTCCAGGAGGCAGTGAGAACGAGCATTACTTTTCCCCGCTGGCACCTTTGCTGTGGCAGCAAAAGCTGGACGTTTGTCTTTTTTGCTCCGGAGGTTGCCAAAAGCGAAAACAGGTGCTTTTGAGGATGGAGTCCGCAGGAAAGCAGAGAGGGCCAAATTGTCTGGGGCATTTGAAAGGGTTCCAGGAGGCAGTGAGAACCAGCATTACTTTTCCCCGCTGGCACCTTTGCTGTGGCAGCAAAAGCTGGACGTTTGTCTTTTTTGCTCCGGAGGCTGCCGAAAGCGAAAACAGGTGCTTTTGAGGATGGAGTCCGCAGGAAAGCAGAGAGGGCCAAATTGTCTGTGGCATTTGAAAGGGTTCCAGGAGGCAGTGAGAACCAGCATTACTTTTCCCCGCTGGCACCTTTGCTGTGGCAGCAAAAGCTGGACGTTTGTCTTTTTTGCTCCGGAGGTTGCCAAAAGCGAAAACAGGTGCTTTTGAGGATGGAGTCCGCAGGAAAGCAGAGAGGGCCAAATTGTCTGGGGCATTTGAAGAGGTTCCAGGAGGCAGTGAGAACCAGCATTACTTTTCCCCGCTGGCACCTTTGCTGTGGCAGCAAAAGCTGGACGTTTGTCTTTTTTGCTCCGGAGGCTGCCGAAAGCGAAAACAGGTGCTTTTGAGGATGGAGTCCGCAGGAAAGCAGAGAGGGCCAAATTGTCAGGGGCATTTGAAAGGGTTCCAGGAGGCAGTGAGAACCAGCATTACTTTTCCCCGCTGGCACCTTTGCTGTGGCAGCAAAAGCTGGACGTTTGTCTTTTTTGCTCCGGAGGTTGCCGAAAGCGAAAACAGGTGCTTTTGAGGATGGAGTCCGCAGGAAAGCAGAGAGGGCCAAATTGTCTGGGGCATTTGAAAGGGTTCAAGGAGGTAGTGAGAACCAGCATTACTTTTCCCCGCTGGCACCTTTGCTGTGGCAGCAAAAGCTGGACGTTTGTCTTTTTTGCTCCGGAGGCTGCCGAAAGCGAAAACAGGTGCTTTTGAGGATAGAGTCCGCAGGAAAGCAGAGAGGGCCAAATTGTCTGGGGCATTTGAAAGGGTTCCAGGAGGCAGTGAGAACCAGCATTACTTTTCCCCGCTGGCACCTTTGTTGTGGCAGCAAAAGCTGGACGTTTGTCTTTTTTGCTCTGGAGGCTGCCGAAAGCGAAAACAGGTGCTTTTGAGGATGGAGTCCGCAGGAAAGCAGAGAGGGCCAAATTGTCTGGGGCATTTGAAAGGGTTCCAGGAGGCAGTGAGAACCAGCATTACTTTTCCCCGCTGGCACCTTTGCTGTGGCAGCAAAAGCTGGACGTTTGTCTTTTTTGCTCCGGAGGTTGCCAAAAGCGAAAACAGGTGCTTTTGAGGATGGAGTCCGCAGGAAAGCAGAGAGGGCCAAATTGTCTGGGGCATTTGAAGAGGTTCCAGGAGGCAGTGAGAACCAGCATTACTTTTCCCCGCTGGCACCTTTGCTGTGGCAGCAAAAGCTGGACGTTTGTCTTTTTTGCTCCGGAGGCTGCCGAAAGCGAAAACAGGTGCTTTTGAGGATGGAGTCCGCAGGAAAGCAGAGAGGGCCAAATTGTCTGTGGCATTTGAAAGGGTTCCAGGAGGCAGTGAGAACCAGCATTACTTTTCCCCGCTGGCACCTTTGCTGTGGCAGCAAAAGCTGGACGTTTGTCTTTTTTGCTCCGGAGGTTGCCGAAAGCGAAAACAGGTGCTTTTGAGGATGGAGTCCGCAGGAAAGCAGAGAGGGCCAAATTGTCTGTGGCATTTGAAAGGGTTCAAGGAGGTAGTGAGAACCAGCATTACTTTTCCCCGCTGGCACCTTTGCTGTGGCAGCAAAAGCTGGACGTTTGTCTTTTTTGCTCCGGAGGCTGCCGAAAGCGAAAACAGGTGCTTTTGAGGATAGAGTCCGCAGGAAAGCAGAGAGGGCCAAATTGTCTGGGGCATTTGAAAGGGTTCCAGGAGGCAGTGAGAACCAGCATTACTTTTCCCCGCTGGCACCTTTGTTGTGGCAGCAAAAGCTGGACGTTTGTCTTTTTTGCTCTGGAGGCTGCCGAAAGCGAAAACAGGTGCTTTTGAGGATGGAGTCCGCAGGAAAGCAGAGAGGGCCAAATTGTCTGTGGCATTTGAAAGGGTTCCAGGAGGCAGTGAGAACCAGCATTACTTTTCCCCGCTGGCACCTGTGCTGTGGCAGCAAAAGCTGGACGTTTGTCTTTTTTGCTCCGGAGGCTGCCGAAAGCGAAAACAGGTGCTTTTGAGGATGGAGTCCGCAGGAAAGCAGAGAGGGCCAAATTGTCTGTGGCATTTGAAGAGGTTCCATGAGGCAGTGAGAACCAGCATTACTTTTCCCCGCTGGCACCTTTGCTGTGGCAGCAAAAGCTGGACGTTTGTCTTTTTTGCTCCGGAGGCTGCCGAAAGCGAAAACAGGTGCTTTTGAGGATGGAGTCCGCAGGAAAGCAGAGAGAGCCAAATTGTCTGGGGCATTTGAAGGAGTTCCAGGAGGAAGTGAGAACCAGCATCACTTTTCCCCGCTGGCACCTTTGCTGTGGCAGCAAAAGCTGGACGTTTGTCTTTTTACCACCGGAGGGCGCCGAAAGTGAAAAAAGGCGCTTTTGAGGATAGAGTCCGCAGGAAAGCAGAGAGGGCCAAATTGTCTGGGGCATTTGAAAGGGTTCCAGGAGGCAGTGAGAACCAGCATTACTTTTCCCCGCTGGCACCTTTGCTGTGGCAGCAAAAGCTGGACGTTTGTCTTTTTTGCTCCGGAGGCTGCCGAAAGTGAAAACAGGTGCTTTTGAGGATGGAGTCCGCAGGAAAGCAGAGAGGGCCAAATTGTCTGGGGCATTTGAACAGGTTCCAGGAGGCAGTGAGAACCAGCATTACTTTTCCCCGCTGGCACCTTTGCTGTGGCAGCAAAAGCTGGACGTTTGTCTTTTTTGCTCCGGAGGCTGCCGAAAGCGAAAACAGGTGCTTTTGAGGATGGAGTCCGCAGGAAAGCAGAGAGGGCCAAATTGTCTGTGGCATTTGAAAGGGTTCCAGGAGGCAGTGAGAACCAGCATTACTTTTCCCCGCTGGCACCTTTGCTGTGGCAGCAAAAGCTGGACGTTTGTCTTTTTTGCTCCGGAGGCTGCCGAAAGCGAAAACAGGTGCTTTTGAGGATGGAGTCCACAGGAAAGCAGAGAGGGCCAAATTGTCTGTGGCATTTGAAAGGGTTCCAGGAGGCAGTGAGAACCAGCATTACTTTTCCCCGCTGGCACCTTTGCTGTGGCAGCAAAAGCTGGACGTTTGTCTTTTTTGCTCCGGAGGTTGCCGAAAGCGAAAACAGGTGCTTTTGAGGATGGAGTCCGCAGGAAAGCAGAGAGGGCCAAATTGTCTGGGGCATTTGAAAGGGTTCCAGGAGGCAGTGAGAACCAGCATTACTTTTCCCCGCTGGCACCTTTGCTGTGGCAGCAAAAGCTGGACGTTTGTCTTTTTTGCTCCGGAGGTTGCCGAAAGCGAAAACAGGTGCTTTTGAGGATGGAGTCCGCAGGAAAGCAGAGAGGGCCAAAATGTCTGCGGCATTTGAAGAGGTTCCAGGAGGCAGTGAGAACCAGCATTACTTTTCCCCGCTGGCACGTTTGCTGTGGCAGCAAAAGCTGGACGTTTGTCTTTTTTGCTCCGGAGGCTGCCGAAAGCGAAAACAGGTGCTTTTGAGGATGGAGTCCGCAGGAAAGCAGAGAGAGCCAAATTGTCTGGGGCATTTGAAGGAGTTCCAGGAGGCAGTGAGAACCAGCATTACTTTTCCCCGCTGGCACCTTTGCTGTGGCAGCAAAAGCTGGACGTTTGTCTTTTTTGCTCCGGAGGCTGCCGAAAGCGAAAACAGGTGCTTTTGAGGATAGAGTCCGCAGGAAAGCAGAGAGGGCCAAATTGTCTGGGGCATTTGAAAGGGTTCCAGGAGGCAGTGAGAACCAGCATTACTTTTCCCCGCTGGCACCTTTGTTGTGGCAGCAAAAGCTGGACGTTTGTCTTTTTTGCTCTGGAGGCTGCCGAAAGCGAAAACAGGTGCTTTTGAGGATGGAGTCCGCAGGAAAGCAGAGAGGGCCAAATTGTCTGTGGCATTTGAAAGGGTTCCAGGAGGCAGTGAGAACCAGCATTACTTTTCCCCGCTGGCACCTGTGCTGTGGCAGCAAAAGCTGGACGTTTGTCTTTTTTGCTCCGGAGGCTGCCGAAAGCGAAAACAGGTGCTTTTGAGGATGGAGTCCGCAGGAAAGCAGAGAGGGCCAAATTGTCTGTGGCATTTGAAAGGGTTCCAGGAGGCAGTGAGAACCAGCATTACTTTTCCCCGCTGGCACCTTTGCTGTGGCAGCAAAAGCTGGACGTTTGTCTTTTTTGCTCCGGAGGTTGCCGAAAGCGAAAACAGGTGCTTTTGAGGATGGAGTCCGCAGGAAAGCAGAGAGGGCCAAATTGTCTGTGGCATTTGAAAGGGTTCAAGGAGGTAGTGAGAACCAGCATTACTTTTCCCCGCTGGCACCTTTGCTGTGGCAGCAAAAGCTGGACGTTTGTCTTTTTTGCTCCGGAGGCTGCCGAAAGCGAAAACAGGTGCTTTTGAGGATAGAGTCCGCAGGAAAGCAGAGAGGGCCAAATTGTCTGGGGCATTTGAAAGGGTTCCAGGAGGCAGTGAGAACCAGCATTACTTTTCCCCGCTGGCACCTTTGTTGTGGCAGCAAAAGCTGGACGTTTGTCTTTTTTGCTCCGGAGGCTGCCGAAAGCGAAAACAGGTGCTTTTGAGGATGGAGTCCGCAGGAAAGCAGAGAGGGCCAAATTGTCTGTGGCATTTGAAGAGGTTCCAGGAGGCAGTGAGAACCAGCATTACTTTTCCCCGCTGGCACCTTTGCTGTGGCAGCAAAAGCTGGACGTTTGTCTTTTTTGCTCCGGAGGTTGCCGAAAGCGAAAACAGGTGCTTTTGAGGATGGAGTCCGCAGGAAAGCAGAGAGGGCCAAATTGTCTGGGGCATTTGAAAGGGTTCCAGGAGGCAGTGAGAACCAGCATTACTTTTCCCCGCTGGCACCTTTGTTGTGGCAGCAAAAGCTGGACGTTTGTCTTTTTTGCTCCGGAGGCTGCCGAAAGCGAAAACAGGTGCTTTTGAGGATGGAGTCCGCAGGAAAGCAGAGAGGGCCAAATTGTCTGGGGCATTTGAAAGGGTTCCAGGAGGCAGTGAGAACCAGCATTACTTTTCCCCGCTGGCACCTTTGCTGTGGCAGCAAAAGCTGGACGTTTGTCTTTTTTGCTCCGGAGGCTGCCGAAAGCGAAAACAGGTGCTTTTGAGGATGGAGTCCGCAGGAAAGCAGAGAGGGCCAAATTGTCTGTGGCATTTGAAAGGGTTCCAGGAGGCAGTGAGAACCAGCATTACTTTTCCCCGCTGGCACCTTTGCTGTGGCAGCAAAAGCTGGACGTTTGTCTTTTTTGCTCCGGAGGTTGCCGAAAGCGAAAACAGGTGCTTTTGAGGATGGAGTCCGCAGGAAAGCAGAGAGGGCCAAAATGTCTGCGGCATTTGAAGAGGTTCCAGGAGGCAGTGAGAACCAGCATTACTTTTCCCCGCTGGCACGTTTGCTGTGGCAGCAAAAGCTGGACGTTTGTCTTTTTTGCTCCGGAGGCTGCCGAAAGCGAAAACAGGTGCTTTTGAGGATGGAGTCCGCAGGAAAGCAGAGAGAGCCAAATTGTCTGGGGCATTTGAAGGAGTTCCAGGAGGCAGTGAGAACCAGCATTACTTTTCCCCGCTGGCACCTTTGCTGTGGCAGCAAAAGCTGGACGTTTGTCTTTTTTGCTCCGGAGGCTGCCGAAAGCGAAAACAGGTGCTTTTGAGGATGGAGTCCGCAGGAAAGCAGAGAGGGCCAAATTGTCTGTGGCATTTGAAAGGGTTCCAGGAGGCAGTGAGAACCAGCATTACTTTTCCCAGCTGGCACCTTTGCTGTGGCAGCAAAAGCTGGCCGTTTGTCTTTTTTGCTCCGGAGGCTGCCGAAAGCGAAAACAGGTGCTTTTGAGGATGGAGTCCGCAGGAAAGCAGAGAGGGCCAAATTGTCTGTGGCATTTGAAAGGGTTCCAGGAGGCAGTGAGAACCAGCATTACTTTTCCCCGCTGGCACCTTTGCTGTGGCAGCAAAAGCTGGACGTTTGTCTTTTTTGCTCCGGAGGTTGCCGAAAGCGAAAACAGGTGCTTTTGAGGATGGAGTCCGCAGGAAAGCAGAGAGGGCCAAATTGTCTGTGGCATTTGAAAGGGTTCAAGGAGGTAGTGAGAACCAGCATTACTTTTCCCCGCTGGCACCTTTGCTGTGGCAGCAAAAGCTGGACGTTTGTCTTTTTTGCTCCGGAGGCTGCCGAAAGCGAAAACAGGTGCTTTTGAGGATAGAGTCCGCAGGAAAGCAGAGAGGGCCAAATTGTCTGGGGCATTTGAAAGGGTTCCAGGAGGCAGTGAGAACCAGCATTACTTTTCCCCGCTGGCACCTTTGTTGTGGCAGCAAAAGCTGGACGTTTGTCTTTTTTGCTCTGGAGGCTGCCGAAAGCGAAAACAGGTGCTTTTGAGGATGGAGTCCGCAGGAAAGCAGAGAGGGCCAAATTGTCTGTGGCATTTGAAAGGGTTCCAGGAGGCAGTGAGAACCAGCATTACTTTTCCCCGCTGGCACCTGTGCTGTGGCAGCAAAAGCTGGACGTTTGTCTTTTTTGCTCCGGAGGCTGCCGAAAGCGAAAACAGGTGCTTTTGAGGATGGAGTCCGCAGGAAAGCAGAGAGGGCCAAATTGTCTGTGGCATTTGAAGAGGTTCCAGGAGGCAGTGAGAACCAGCATTACTTTTCCCCGCTGGCACCTTTGCTGTGGCAGCAAAAGCTGGACGTTTGTCTTTTTTGCTCCGGAGGTTGCCGAAAGCGAAAACAGGTGCTTTTGAGGATGGAGTCCGCAGGAAAGCAGAGAGGGCCAAATTGTCTGGGGCATTTGAAAGGGTTCCAGGAGGCAGTGAGAACCAGCATTACTTTTCCCCGCTGGCACCTTTGCTGTGGCAGCAAAAGCTGGACGTTTGTCTTTTTTGCTCCGGAGGCTGCCGAAAGCGAAAACAGGTGCTTTTGAGGATGGAGTCCGCAGGAAAGCAGAGAGGGCCAAATTGTCTGTGGCATTTGAAAGGGTTCCAGGAGGCAGTGAGAACCAGCATTACTTTTCCCCGCTGGCACCTTTGCTGTGGCAGCAAAAGCTGGACGTTTGTCTTTTTTGCTCCGGAGGCTGCCGAAAGCGAAAACAGGTGCTTTTGAGGATGGAGTCCGCAGGAAAGCAGAGAGGGCCAAATTGTCTGTGGCATTTGAAAGGGTTCCAGGAGGCAGTGAGAACCAGCATTACTTTTCCCCGCTGGCACGTTTGCTGTGGCAGCAAAAGCTGGACGTTTGTCTTTTTTGCTCCGGAGGCTGCCGAAAGCGAAAACAGGTGCTTTTGAGGATGGAGTCCGCAGGAAAGCAGAGAGAGCCAAATTGTCTGTGGCATTTGAAGGAGTTCCAGGAGGCAGTGAGAACCAGCATTACTTTTCCCCGCTGGCACCTTTGCTGTGGCAGCAAAAGCTGGACGTTTGTCTTTTTTGCTCCGGAGGCTGCCGAAAGCGAAAACAGGTGCTTTTGAGGATAGAGTCCGCAGGAAAGCAGAGAGGGCCAAATTGTCTGGGGCATTTGAAAGGGTTCCAGGAGGCAGTGAGAACCAGCATTACTTTTCCCCGCTGGCACCTTTGTTGTGGCAGCAAAAGCTGGACGTTTGTCTTTTTTGCTCTGGAGGCTGCCGAAAGCGAAAACAGGTGCTTTTGAGGATGGAGTCCGCAGGAAAGCAGAGAGGGCCAAATTGTCTGTGGCATTTGAAAGGGTTCCAGGAGGCAGTGAGAACCAGCATTACTTTTCCCCGCTGGCACCTGTGCTGTGGCAGCAAAAGCTGGACGTTTGTCTTTTTTGCTCCGGAGGCTGCCGAAAGCGAAAACAGGTGCTTTTGAGGATGGAGTCCGCAGGAAAGCAGAGAGGGCCAAATTGTCTGTGGCATTTGAAGAGGTTCCAGGAGGCAGTGAGAACCAGCATTACTTTTCCCCGCTGGCACCTTTGCTGTGGCAGCAAAAGCTGGACGTTTGTCTTTTTTGCTCCGGAGGTTGCCGAAAGCGAAAACAGGTGCTTTTGAGGATGGAGTCCGCAGGAAAGCAGAGAGGGCCAAATTGTCTGGGGCATTTGAAAGGGTTCCAGGAGGCAGTGAGAACCAGCATTACTTTTCCCCGCTGGCACCTTTGTTGTGGCAGCAAAAGCTGGACGTTTGTCTTTTTTGCTCCGGAGGCTGCCGAAGGCGAAAACAGGTGCTTTTGAGGATGGAGTCCGCAGGAAAGCAGAGAGGGCCAAATTGTCTGGGGCATTTGAAAGGGTTCCAGGAGGCAGTGAGAACCAGCATTACTTTTCCCCGCTGGCACCTTTGCTGTGGCAGCAAAAGCTGGACGTTTGTCTTTTTTGCTCCGGAGGCTGCCGAAAGCGAAAACAGGTGCTTTTGAGGATGGAGTCCGCAGGAAAGCAGAGAGGGCCAAATTGTCTGTGGCATTTGAAAGGGTTCCAGGAGGCAGTGAGAACCAGCATTACTTTTCCCCGCTGGCACCTGTGCTGTGGCAGCAAAAGCTGGACGTTTGTCTTTTTTGCTCCGGAGGCTGCCGAAAGCGAAAACAGGTGCTTTTGAGGATGGAGTCCGCAGGAAAGCAGAGAGGGCCAAATTGTCTGTGGCATTTGAAGAGGTTCCAGGAGGCAGTGAGAACCAGCATTACTTTTCCCCGCTGGCACCTTTGCTGTGGCAGCAAAAGCTGGACGTTTGTCTTTTTTGCTCCGGAGGTTGCCGAAAGCGAAAACAGGTGCTTTTGAGGATGGAGTCCGCAGGAAAGCAGAGAGGGCCAAATTGTCTGGGGCATTTGAAAGGGTTCCAGGAGGCAGTGAGAACCAGCATTACTTTTCCCCGCTGGCACCTTTGCTGTGGCAGCAAAAGCTGGACGTTTGTCTTTTTTGCTCCGGAGGCTGCCGAAAGCGAAAACAGGTGCTTTTGAGGATGGAGTCCGCAGGAAAGCAGAGAGGGCCAAATTGTCTGTGGCATTTGAAAGGGTTCCAGGAGGCAGTGAGAACCAGCATTACTTTTCCCCGCTGGCACCTTTGCTGTGGCAGCAAAAGCTGGACGTTTGTCTTTTTTGCTCCGGAGGCTGCCGAAAGCGAAAACAGGTGCTTTTGAGGATGGAGTCCGCAGGAAAGCAGAGAGGGCCAAATTGTCTGTGGCATTTGAAAGGGTTCCAGGAGGCAGTGAGAACCAGCATTACTTTTCCCCGCTGGCACGTTTGCTGTGGCAGCAAAAGCTGGACGTTTGTCTTTTTTGCTCCGGAGGCTGCCGAAAGCGAAAACAGGTGCTTTTGAGGATGGAGTCCGCAGGAAAGCAGAGAGAGCCAAATTGTCTGTGGCATTTGAAGGAGTTCCAGGAGGCAGTGAGAACCAGCATTACTTTTCCCCGCTGGCACCTTTGCTGTGGCAGCAAAAGCTGGACGTTTGTCTTTTTTGCTCCGGAGGCTGCCGAAAGCGAAAACAGGTGCTTTTGAGGATAGAGTCCGCAGGAAAGCAGAGAGGGCCAAATTGTCTGGGGCATTTGAAAGGGTTCCAGGAGGCAGTGAGAACCAGCATTACTTTTCCCCGCTGGCACCTTTGTTGTGGCAGCAAAAGCTGGACGTTTGTCTTTTTTGCTCTGGAGGCTGCCGAAAGCGAAAACAGGTGCTTTTGAGGATGGAGTCCGCAGGAAAGCAGAGAGGGCCAAATTGTCTGTGGCATTTGAAAGGGTTCCAGGAGGCAGTGAGAACCAGCATTACTTTTCCCCGCTGGCACCTGTGCTGTGGCAGCAAAAGCTGGACGTTTGTCTTTTTTGCTCCGGAGGCTGCCGAAAGCGAAAACAGGTGCTTTTGAGGATGGAGTCCGCAGGAAAGCAGAGAGGGCCAAATTGTCTGTGGCATTTGAAGAGGTTCCAGGAGGCAGTGAGAACCAGCATTACTTTTCCCCGCTGGCACCTTTGCTGTGGCAGCAAAAGCTGGACGTTTGTCTTTTTTGCTCCGGAGGTTGCCGAAAGCGAAAACAGGTGCTTTTGAGGATGGAGTCCGCAGGAAAGCAGAGAGGGCCAAATTGTCTGGGGCATTTGAAAGGGTTCCAGGAGGCAGTGAGAACCAGCATTACTTTTCCCCGCTGGCACCTTTGTTGTGGCAGCAAAAGCTGGACGTTTGTCTTTTTTGCTCCGGAGGCTGCCGAAGGCGAAAACAGGTGCTTTTGAGGATGGAGTCCGCAGGAAAGCAGAGAGGGCCAAATTGTCTGGGGCATTTGAAAGGGTTCCAGGAGGCAGTGAGAACCAGCATTACTTTTCCCCGCTGGCACCTTTGCTGTGGCAGCAAAAGCTGGACGTTTGTCTTTTTTGCTCCGGAGGCTGCCGAAAGCGAAAACAGGTGCTTTTGAGGATGGAGTCCGCAGGAAAGCAGAGAGGGCCAAATTGTCTGTGGCATTTGAAAGGGTTCCAGGAGGCAGTGAGAACCAGCATTACTTTTCCCCGCTGGCACCTGTGCTGTGGCAGCAAAAGCTGGACGTTTGTCTTTTTTGCTCCGGAGGCTGCCGAAAGCGAAAACAGGTGCTTTTGAGGATGGAGTCCGCAGGAAAGCAGAGAGGGCCAAATTGTCTGTGGCATTTGAAGAGGTTCCAGGAGGCAGTGAGAACCAGCATTACTTTTCCCCGCTGGCACCTTTGCTGTGGCAGCAAAAGCTGGACGTTTGTCTTTTTTGCTCCGGAGGTTGCCGAAAGCGAAAACAGGTGCTTTTGAGGATGGAGTCCGCAGGAAAGCAGAGAGGGCCAAATTGTCTGGGGCATTTGAAAGGGTTCCAGGAGGCAGTGAGAACCAGCATTACTTTTCCCCGCTGGCACCTTTGTTGTGGCAGCAAAAGCTGGACGTTTGTCTTTTTTGCTCCGGAGGCTGCCGAAGGCGAAAACAGGTGCTTTTGAGGATGGAGTCCGCAGGAAAGCAGAGAGGGCCAAATTGTCTGGGGCATTTGAAAGGGTTCCAGGAGGCAGTGAGAACCAGCATTACTTTTCCCCGCTGGCACCTTTGCTGTGGCAGCAAAAGCTGGACGTTTGTCTTTTTTGCTCCGGAGGCTGCCGAAAGCGAAAACAGGTGCTTTTGAGGATGGAGTCCGCAGGAAAGCAGAGAGGGCCAAATTGTCTGTGGCATTTGAAAGGGTTCCAGGAGGCAGTGAGAACCAGCATTACTTTTCCCCGCTGGCACCTTTGCTGTGGCAGCAAAAGCTGGACGTTTGTCTTTTTTGCTCCGGAGGTTGCCGAAAGCGAAAACAGGTGCTTTTGAGGATGGAGTCCGCAGGAAAGCAGAGAGGGCCAAAATGTCTGCGGCATTTGAAGAGGTTCCAGGAGGCAGTGAGAACCAGCATTACTTTTCCCCGCTGGCACCTTTGCTGTGGCAGCAAAAGCTGGACGTTTGTCTTTTTTGCTCCGGAGGCTGCCGAAAGCGAAAACAGGTGCTTTTGAGGATGGAGTCCGCAGGAAAGCAGAGAGAGCCAAATTGTCTGGGGCATTTGAAGGAGTTCCAGGAGGCAGTGAGAACCAGCATTACTTTTCCCCGCTGGCACCTTTGCTGTGGCAGCAAAAGCTGGACGTTTGTCTTTTTTGCTCCGGAGGCTGCCGAAAGCGAAAACAGGTGCTTTTGAGGATGGAGTCCGCAGGAAAGCAGAGAGGGCCAAATTGTCTGTGGCATTTGAAAGGGTTCCAGGAGGCAGTGAGAACCAGCATTACTTTTCCCAGCTGGCACCTTTGCTGTGGCAGCAAAAGCTGGCCGTTTGTCTTTTTTGCTCCGGAGGCTGCCGAAAGCGAAAACAGGTGCTTTTGAGGATGGAGTCCGCAGGAAAGCAGAGAGGGCCAAATTGTCTGTGGCATTTGAAAGGGTTCCAGGAGGCAGTGAGAACCAGCATTACTTTTCCCCGCTGGCACCTTTGCTGTGGCAGCAAAAGCTGGACGTTTGTCTTTTTTGCTCCGGAGGCTGCCGAAAGCGAAAACAGGTGCTTTTGAGGATGGAGTCCGCAGGAAAGCAGAGAGGGCCAAATTGTCTGTGGCATTTGAAAGGGTTCCAGGAGGCAGTGAGAACCAGCATTACTTTTCCCCGCTGGCACCTTTGCTGTGGCAGCAAAAGCTGGACGTTTGTCTTTTTTGCTCTGGAGGCTGCCGAAAGGGAAAATGGGTTCTTTTGAGGATGGAGTCCGCAGGAAAGCAGAGAGGGCCAAATTGTCTGTGGCATTTGAAAGGGTTCCAGGAGGCAGTGAGAACCAGCATTACTTTTCCCCGCTGGCACCTTTGCTGTGGCAGCAAAAGCTGGACGTTTGTCTTTTTTGCTCCGGAGGCTGCCGAAAGCGAAAACAGGTGCTTTTGAGGATGGAGTCCGCAGGAAAGCAGAGAGGGCCAAAATGTCTGTGGCATTTGAAGAGGTTCCAGGAGGCAGTGAGAACCAGCATTACTTTTCCCCGCTGGCACGTTTGCTGTGGCAGCAAAAGCTGGACGTTTGTCTTTTTTGCTCCGGAGGCTGCCGAAAGCGAAAACAGGTGCTTTTGAGGATGGAGTCCGCAGGAAAGCAGAGAGAGCCAAATTGTCTGGGGCATTTGAAGGAGTTCCAGGAGGCAGTGAGAACCAGCATTACTTTTCCCCGCTGGCACCTTTGCTGTGGCAGCAAAAGCTGGACGTTTGTCTTTTTTGCTCCGGAGGCTGCCGAAAGCGAAAACAGGTGCTTTTGAGGATGGAGTCCGCAGGAAAGCAGAGAGGGCCAAATTGTCTGTGGCATTTGAAAGGGTTCCAGGAGGCAGTGAGAACCAGCATTACTTTTCCCAGCTGGCACCTTTGCTGTGGCAGCAAAAGCTGGCCGTTTGTCTTTTTTGCTCCGGAGGCTGCCGAAAGCGAAAACAGGTGCTTTTGAGGATGGAGTCCGCAGGAAAGCAGAGAGGGCCAAATTGTCTGTGGCATTTGAAAGGGTTCCAGGAGGCAGTGAGAACCAGCATTACTTTTCCCCGCTGGCACCTTTGCTGTGGCAGCAAAAGCTGGACGTTTGTCTTTTTTGCTCCGGAGGCTGCCGAAAGCGAAAACAGGTGCTTTTGAGGATGGAGTCCGCAGGAAAGCAGAGAGGGCCAAATTGTCTGTGGCATTTGAAAGGGTTCCAGGAGGCAGTGAGAACCAGCATTACTTTTCCCCGCTGGCACCTTTGCTGTGGCAGCAAAAGCTGGACGTTTGTCTTTTTTGCTCTGGAGGCTGCCGAAAGGGAAAATGGGTTCTTTTGAGGATGGAGTCCGCAGGAAAGCAGAGAGGGCCAAATTGTCTGTGGCATTTGAAAGGGTTCCAGGAGGCAGTGAGAACCAGCATTACTTTTCCCCGCTGGCACCTTTGCTGTGGCAGCAAAAGCTGGACGTTTGTCTTTTTTGCTCCGGAGGCTGCCGAAAGCGAAAACAGGTGCTTTTGAGGATGGAGTCCGCAGGAAAGCAGAGAGGGCCAAAATGTCTGTGGCATTTGAAGAGGTTCCAGGAGGCAGTGAGAACCAGCATTACTTTTCCCCGCTGGCACGTTTGCTGTGGCAGCAAAAGCTGGACGTTTGTCTTTTTTGCTCCGGAGGCTGCCGAAAGCGAAAACAGGTGCTTTTGAGGATGGAGTCCGCAGGAAAGCAGAGAGAGCCAAATTGTCTGGGGCATTTGAAGGAGTTCCAGGAGGCAGTGAGAACCAGCATTACTTTTCCCCGCTGGCACCTTTGTTGTGGCAGCAAAAGCTGGACGTTTGTCTTTTTTGCTCCGGAGGCTGCCGAAAGCGAAAACAGGTGCTTTTGAGGATGGAGTCCGCAGGAAAGCAGAGAGGGCCAAATTGTCTGGGGCATTTGAACGGGTTCCAGGAGGCAGTGAGAACCAGCATTACTTTTCCCCGCTGGCACCTTTGCTGTGGCAGCAAAAGCTGGACGTTTGTCTTTTTTGCTCCGGAGGTTGCCGAAAGCGAAAACAGGTGCTTTTGAGGATGGAGTCCGCAGGAAAGCAGAGAGGGCCAAAATGTCTGCGGCATTTGAAGAGGTTCCAGGAGGCAGTGAGAACCAGCATTACTTTTCCCCGCTGGCACCTTTGCTGTGGCAGCAAAAGCTGGACGTTTGTCTTTTTTGCTCCGGAGGCTGCCGAAAGCGAAAACAGGTGCTTTTGAGGATGGAGTCCGCAGGAAAGCAGAGAGAGCCAAATTGTCTGGGGCATTTGAAGGAGTTCCAGGAGGCAGTGAGAACCAGCATTACTTTTCCCCGCTGGCACCTTTGCTGTGGCAGCAAAAGCTGGACGTTTGTCTTTTTGCTCCGGAGGCTGCCGAAAGCGAAAACAGGTGCTTTTGAGGATGGAGTCCGCAGGAAAGCAGAGAGGGCCAAATTGTCTGTGGCATTTGAAAGGGTTCCAGGAGGCAGTGAGAACCAGCATTACTTTTCCCAGCTGGCACCTTTGCTGTGGCAGCAAAAGCTGGCCGTTTGTCTTTTTTGCTCCGGAGGCTGCCGAAAGCGAAAACAGGTGCTTTGAGGATGGAGTCCGCAGGAAAGCAGAGAGGGCCAAATTGTCTGTGGCATTTTGAAAGGGTTCCAGGAGGCAGTGAGAACCAGCATTACTTTTTCCCCGCTGGCACCTTTGCTGTGGCAGCAAAAGCTGGACGTTTGTCTTTTTTGCTCCGGAGGCTGCCGAAAGCGAAACAGGTGCTTTTGAGGATGGAGTCCGCAGGAAAGCAGAGAGGGCCAAATTGTCTGTGCATTTGAAAGGGTTCCAGGAGGCAGTGAGAACCAGCATTACTTTTCCCCGCTGGCACCTTTGCTGTGGCAGCAAAAGCTGGACGTTTGTCTTTTTTGCTCTGGAGGCTGCCGAAAGCGAAAACAGGTGCTTTTGAGGATGGAGTCCGCAGGAAAGCAGAGAGGGCCAAATTGTCTGTGGCATTTGAAAGGGTTCCAGGAGGCAGTGAGAACCAGCATTACTTTTCCCAGCTGGCACCTTTGCTGTGGCAGCAAAGCTGGCCGTTTGTCTTTTTTGCTCCGGAGGCTGCCGAAAGCGAAAACAGGTGCTTTGAGGATGGAGTCCGCAGGAAAGCAGAGAGGGCCAAATTGTCTGTGGCATTTGAAAGGGTTCCAGGAGGCAGTGAGAACCAGCATTACTTTTCCCCGCTGGCACCTTTGCTGTGGCAGCAAAAGCTGGACGTTTGTCTTTTTTGCTCCGGAGGCTGCCGAAAGCGAAAACAGGTGCTTTTGGAGGATGGAGTCCGCAGGAAAGCAGAGAGGGCCAAATTGTCTGTGGCATTTGAAGGGTTCCAGGAGGCAGTGAGAACCAGCATTACTTTTCCCCGCTGGCACCTTTGCTGTGGCAGCAAAAGCTGGACGTTTGTCTTTTTTGCTCTGGAGGCTGCCGAAGGGAAAATGGGTTCTTTTGAGGATGGAGTCCGCAGGAAAGCAGAGAGGGCCAAATTGTCTGGGGCATTTGAAAGGGTTCCAGGAGGCAGTGAGAACCAGCATTACTTTTCCCCGCTGGCACCTTTGCTGTGGCAGCAAAAGCTGGACGTTTGTCTTTTTTGCTCCGGAGGCTGCCGAAAGCGAAAACAGGTGCTTTTGAGGATGGAGTCCGCAGGAAAGCAGAGAGGGCCAAAAATGTCTGTGGCATTTGAAGAGGTTCCAGGAGGCAGTGGAGATCCCTGCATTACTTTTTCCCCGCTGGCCCGTTTGCTGGTGGCAGCAAAAAGCTGGACGTTTGGTCTATTGCTCCGGAGGCTGCCGAAAGCGAAAACAGGTGCTTTTGAGGATGGAGTCCGCAGGAAAGCAGAGAGAGCCAAATTGTCTGGGCATTTGAAGGAGTTCCAGGAGGCAGTGAGAACCAGCATTACTTTTCCCCGCTGGCACCTTTGCTGTGGCAGCAAAAGCTGGACGTTTGTCTTTTTGCTCCGGAGGCTGCCGAAAGCGAAAACAGGTGACTTTTTGAGGATGGAGTCCGCAGGAAAGCAGAGAGGGCCAAATTGTCTGTGGCATTTGAAAGGGTTCCAGGAGGCAGTGAGAACCAGCATTACTTTTCCCAGCTGGCACCTTTGCTGTGGCAGCAAAAGCTGGCCGTTTGTCTTTTTTGCTCCGGAGGCTGCCGAAAGCGAAAACAGGTGCTTTGAGGATGGAGTCCGCAGGAAAGCAGAGAGGGCCAAATTGTCTGTGGCATTTGAAAGGGTTCAGGAGGCAGTGAGAACCAGCATTACTTTTCCCGCTGGCACCTTTGCTGTGGCAGCAAAAGCTGGACGTTTGTCTTTTTTGCTCCGGAGGCTGCCGAAAGCGAAAACAGGTGCTTTTGAGGATGGAGTCCGCAGGAAAGCAGAGAGGGCCAAATTGTCTGTGGCATTTGAAAGGGTTCCAGGAGGCAGTGAGAACCAGCATTACTTTTCCCCGCTGGCACCTTTGCTGTGGCAGCAAAAGCTGGACGTTTGTCTTTTTTGCTCCTGGAGGCTGCCGAAAGGGAAAATGGGTTTCTTTTGAGGATGGAGTCCGCAGGAAAGCAGAGAGGGCCAAATTGTCTGTGGCATTTGAAAGGGTTCCAGGAGGCAGTGAGAACCAGCATTACTTTTCCCCGCTGGCACCTTTGCTGTGGCAGCAAAGCTGGACGTTTGTCTTTTTTGCTCCGGAGGCTGCCGAAAGCGAAACAGGTGCTTTTGAGGATGGAGTCCGCAGGAAAGCAGAGAGGGCCAAAATGTCTGTGGCATTTGAAGAGGTTCCAGGAGGCAGTGAGAACCAGCATACTTTTCCCCGCTGGCACGTTTGCTGTGGCAGCAAAAAGCTGGACGTTTGTCTTTTTGCTCCGGAGGCTGCCGAAAGCGAAAACAGGTGCTTTTGAGGATGGAGTCCGCAGGAAAGCAGAGAGAGCCAAATTGTCTGGGGCATTTGAAGGAGTTCCAGGAGGCAGTGAGAACCAGCATTACTTTTCCCCGCTGGCACCTTTGTTGTGGCAGCAAAGCTGGACGTTTGTCTTTTTTGCTCCGGAGGCTGCCGAAAGCGAAAACAGGTGCTTTGAGGATGGAGTCCGCAGGAAGCAGAGAGGGCCAAATTGTCTGGGGGCATTTGAACGGGTTCCCAGGAGGCAGTGAGAACCAGCATTACTTTTCCCCGCTGGCACCTTTGCTGTGGCAGCAAAAGCTGGACGTTTGTCTTTTTTGCTCCGGAGGTTGCCGAAAGCGAAAACAGGTGCTTTTGAGGATGGAGTCAGCAGAAAGCAGAGAGGGCCAAAATGTCTGTGGCATTTGAAGAGGTTCCAGGAGGCAGTGAGAACCAGCATTACTTTTCCCCGCTGGCACGTTTGCTGTGGCAGCAAAAGCTGGACGTTTGTCTTTTTTGCTCCGGAGGCTGCCGGAAAGCGAAAACAGGTGCTTTTGAGGATGGAGTCCGCAGGAAAGAGAGAGAGCCAAATTGTCTGGGGCATTTGGAAGGAGTTCCAGGAGGCAGTGAGAACCAGCATTACTTTTCCCCGCTGGCACCTTTGTTGTGGCAGCAAAAGCTGGACGTTTGTCTTTTTTGCTCCGGAGGTTGCCGAAAGCGAAAACAGGTGCTTTTGAGGATGGAGTCCGCAGGAAAGCAGAGAGGGCCAAAAATGTCTGTGGCATTTGAAGAGGTTCCAGGAGGCAGTGAGAACCAGCATTACTTTTCCCCGCTGGCACCTTTGCTGTGGCAGCAAAAGCTGGACGTTTGTCTTTTTTGCTCCGGAGGCTGCCGAAAGCGAAAACAGGTGCTTTGAGGATGGATTCCGCAGGAAAGCAGAGAGAGCCAAATTGTCTGGGGCATTTGAAGGAGTTCAGGAGGCAGTGAGAACCAGCATTACTTTTCCCCGCTGGCACCATTGCTGTGGCAGCAAAGCTGGACGTTTGTCTTTTTTGCTCCGGAGGCTGCCGAAAGCGAAAACAGGTGCTTTGAGGATGGAGTCCCGCAGGAAAGCAGAGAGGGCCAAATTGTCTGTGGCATTTTGAAAGGGTTCCAGGAGGCAGTGAGAACCAGCATACTTTTCCCCGCTGGCACCTTTGCCTGTGGCAGCAAAAGCTGGACGTTTGTCTTTTTGCTCCGGAGGCTGCCGAAAGGAAAATAGGTTCTTTTGAGGATGGAGTCCGCAGGAAAGCAGAGAGGGCCAAATTGTCTGGGGCATTTGAAAGGGTTCCAGGAGGCAGTGAGAACCAGCATTACTTTTCCCCGCTGGCACCTTTGCTGTGGCAGCAAAAGCTGGACGTTTGTCTTTTTTGCTCTGGAGGCTGCCGAAAGCGAAAACAGGTGCTTTTGAGGATGGAGTCCGCAGGAAAGCAGAGAGGGCCAAATTGTCTGGGGTATTTGAAAGGGTTCCAGGAGGCAGTGAGAACCAGCATTACTTTTCCCCGCTGGCACCTGTGCTGTGGCAGCAAAAGCTGGACGTTTGTCTTTTTTGCTCCGGAGGCTGCCGAAAGCGAAAACAGGTGCTTTTGAGGATGGAGTCCGCAGGAAAGCAGAGAGGGCCAAATTGTCTGGGGCATTTGAAAGGGTTCCAGGAGGCAGTGAGAACCAGCATTACTTTTCCTCGCTGGCACCTTTGCTGTGGCAGCAAAAGCTGGACGTTTGTCTTTTTTGCTCCGGAGGTTGCCGAAAGCGAAAACAGGTGCTTTTGAGGATGGAGTCCGCAGGAAAGCAGAGAGGGCCAAAATGTCTGTGGCATTTGAAGAGGTTCCAGGAGGCAGTGAGAACCAGCATTACTTTTCCCCGCGGGCACCTTTGCTGTGGCAGCAAAAGCTGGACGTTTGTCTTTTTTGCTCCGGAGGCTGCCGAAAGCGAAAACAGGTGCTTTTGAGGATGGAGTCCGCAGGAAAGCAGAGAGAGCCAAATTGTCTGGGGCATTTGAAGGAGTTCCAGGAGGCAGTGAGAACCAGCATTACTTTTCCCCGCTGGCACCTTTGTTGTGGCAGCAAAAGCTGGACGTTTGTCTTTTTTGCTCCGGAGGCTGCCGAAAGTGGAAACAGGTGCTTTTGAGGATGGAGTCCGCAGGAAAGCAGAGAGGGCCAAATTGTCTGGGGCATTTGAAAGGGTTCCAGGAGGCAGTGAGAACCAGCATTACTTTTCCCCGCTGGCACCTTTGCTGTGGCAGCAAAAGCTGGACGTTTGTCTTTTTTGCTCCGGAGGCTGCCGAAAGCGAAAATAGGTGCTTTTGAGGATGGAGTCCGCAGGAAAGCAGAGAGGGCCAAATTGTCTGTGGCATTTGAAAAAGTTCCAGGAGGCAGTGAGAACCAGCATCACTTTTCCCCGCTGGCACCTTTGCTGTGGCAGCAAAAGCTGGACGTTTGTCTTTTTACCACCGGAGGGCGCCGAAAGTGAAAAAAGGCGCTTTTGAGGATAGAGTCCGCAGGAAAGCAGAGAGGGCTTAATTGTCAGGGGCATTTGAAAGGGTTCCAGGAGGCAGTGAGAACCAGCATTACTTTTCCCCGCTGGCACCTTTGCTGTGGCAGCAAAAGCTGGACGTTTGTCTTTTTTGCTCCGGAGGCTGCCGAAAGCGAAAACAGGTGCTTTTGAGGATGGAGTCCGCAGGAAAGCAGAGAGGGCCAAATTGTCTGGGGCATTTGAAAGGGTTCCAGGAGGCAGTGAGAACCAGCATTACTTTTCCCCGCTGGCACGTTTGCTGTGGCAGCAAAAGCTGGATGTTTGTCTTTTTTGCTCCGGAGGCTGCCGAAAGCGAAAACAGGTGCTTTTGAGGATGGAGTCCGCAGGAAAGCAGAGAGAGCCAAATTGTCTGGGGCATTTGAAGGAGTTCCAGGAGGCAGTGAGAACCAGCATTACTTTTCCCCGCTGGCACCTTTGCTGTGGCAGCAAAAGCTGGACGTTTGTCTTTTTTGCTCCGGAGGCTGCCGAAAGCGAAAACAGGTGCTTTTGAGGATGGAGTCCGCAGGAAAGCAGAGAGGGCCAAATTGTCTGTGGCATTTGAAAGGGTTCCAGGAGGCAGTGAGAACCAGCATTACTTTTCCCCGCTGGCACCTTTGCTGTGGCAGCAAAAGCTGGACGTTTGTCTTTTTACCACCGGAGGGCGCCGAAAGTGAAAAAAGGCGCTTTTGAGGATAGAGTCCGCAGGAAAGCAGAGAGGGCCAAATTGTCTGTGGCATTTGAAAGGGTTCCAGGAGGCAGTGAGAACCAGCATTACTTTTCCCCGCTGGCACCTTTGCTGTGGCAGCAAAAGCTGGACGTTTGTCTTTTTTGCTCCGGAGGCTGCCGAAAGCGAAAACAGGTGCTTTTGAGGATGGAGTCCGCAGGAAAGCAGAGAGAGCCAAATTGTCTGTGGCATTTGAAGGAGTTCCAGGAGGCAGTGAGAACCAGCATTACTTTTCCCCGCTGGCACCTTTGTTGTGGCAGCAAAAGCTGGACGTTTGTCTTTTTTGCTCCGGAGGCTGCCGAAAGCGAAAACAGGTGCTTTTGAGGATGGAGTCCGCAGGAAAGCAGAGAGGGCCAAATTGTCTGTGGCATTTGAAAGGGTTCCAGGAGGCAGTGAGAACCAGCATTACTTTTCCCCGCTGGCACCTTTGCTGTGGCAGCAAAAGCTGGACGTTTGTCTTTTTTGCTCCGGAGGTTGCCGAAAGCGAAAACAGGTGCTTTTGAGGATGGAGTCCGCAGGAAAGCAGAGAGGGCCAAAATGTCTGTGGCATTTGAAGAGGTTCCAGGAGGCAGTGAGAACCAGCATTACTTTTCCCTGCTGGCACGTTTGCTGTGGCAGTAAAAGCTGGACGTTTGTCTTTTTTGCTCCGGAGGCTGCCGAAAGCGAAAACAGGTGCTTTTGAGGATGGAGTCCGCAGGAAAGCAGAGAGAGCCAAATTGTCTGGGGCATTTGAAGGAGTTCCAGGAGGCAGTGAGAACCAGCATTACTTTTCCCCGCTGGCACCTTTGCTGTGGCAGCAAAAGCTGGACGTTTGTCTTTTTTGCTCCGGAGGCTGCCGAAAGCGAAAACAGGTGCTTTTGAGGATGGAGTCCGCAGGAAAGCAGAGAGGGCCAAATTGTCTGTGGCATTTGAAAGGGTTCCAGGAGGCAGTGAGAACCAGCATTACTTTTCCCCGCTGGCACCTTTGCTGTGGCAGCAAAAGCTGGACGTTTGTCTTTTTTGCTCTGGAGGCTGCCAAAAGGGAAAATAGGTTCTTTTGAGGATGGAGTCCGCAGGAAAGCAGAGAGGGCCAAATTGTCTGTGGCATTTGAAAGGGTTCCAGGAGGCAGTGAGAACCAGCATTACTTTTCCCCGCTGGCACCTTTGCTGTGGCAGCAAAAGCTGGACGTTTGTCTTTTTACCACCGGAGGGCGCCGAAAGTGAAAAAAGGCGCTTTTGAGGATGGAGTCCGCAGGAAAGCAGAGAGGGCTTAATTGTCTGGGGTATTTGAAAGGGTTCCAGGAGGCAGTGAGAACCAGCATTACTTTTCCCCGCTGGCACCTTTGCTGTGGCAGCAAAAGCTGGACGTTTGTCTTTTTTGCTCCGGAGGCTGCCGAAAGCGAAAACAGGTGCTTTTGAGGATGGAGTCCGCAGGAAAGCAGAGAGGGCCAAAATGTCTGTGGCATTTGAAGAGGTTCCAGGAGGCAGTGAGAACCAGCATTACTTTTCCCCGCTGGCACGTTTGCTGTGGCAGCAAAAGCTGGACGTTTGTCTTTTTTGCTCCGGAGGCTGCCGAAAGCGAAAACAGGTGCTTTTGAGGATGGAGTCCGCAGGAAAGCAGAGAGAGCCAAATTGTCTGGGGCATTTGAAGGAGTTCCAGGAGGCAGTGAGAACCAGCATTACTTTTCCCCGCTGGCACCTTTGTTGTGGCAGCAAAAGCTGGACGTTTGTCTTTTTTGCTCCGGAGGCTGCCGAAAGCGAAAACAGGTGCTTTTGAGGATGGAGTCCGCAGGAAAGCAGAGAGGGCCAAATTGTCTGGGGCATTTGAACAGGTTCCAGGAGGCAGTGAGAACCAGCATTACTTTTCCCCGCTGGCACCTTTGCTGTGGCAGCAAAAGCTGGACGTTTGTCTTTTTTGCTCCGGAGGTTGCCGAAAGCGAAAACAGGTGGTTTTGAGGATGGAGTCCGCAGGAAAGCAGAGAGGGCCAAAATGTCTGTGGCATTTGAAGAGGTTCCAGGAGGCAGTGAGAACCAGCATTACTTTTCCCCGCTGGCACGTTTGCTGTGGCAGCAAAAGCTGGACGTTTGTCTTTTTTGCTCCGGAGGCTGCCGAAAGCGAAAACAGGTGCTTTTGAGGATGGAGTCCGCAGGAAAGCAGAGAGAGCCAAATTGTCTGGGGCATTTGAAGGAGTTCCAGGAGGCAGTGAGAACCAGCATTACTTTTCCCCGCTGGCACCTTTGTTGTGGCAGCAAAAGCTGGACGTTTGTCTTTTTTGCTCCGGAGGTTGCCGAAAGCGAAAACAGGTGCTTTTGAGGATGGAGTCCGCAGGAAAGCAGAGAGGGCCAAAATGTCTGTGGCATTTGAAGAGGTTCCAGGAGGCAGTGAGAACCAGCATTACTTTTCCCCGCTGGCACGTTTGCTGTGGCAGCAAAAGCTGGACGTTTGTCTTTTTTGCTCCGGAGGCTGCCGAAAGCGAAAACAGGTGCTTTTGAGGATGGAGTCCGCAGGAAAGCAGAGAGAGCCAAATTGTCTGGGGCATTTGAAAGGGTTCCAGGAGGCAGTGAGAACCAGCATTACTTTTCCCCGCTGGCACCTTTGCTGTGGCAGCAAAAGCTGGACGTTTGTCTTTTTTGCTCCGGAGGCTGCCGAAAGCGAAAACAGGTGCTTTTGAGGATGGAGTCCGCAGGAAAGCAGAGAGGGCCAAATTGTCTGTGGCATTTGAAAGGGTTCCAGGAGGCAGTGAGAACCAGCATTACTTTTCCCCGCTGGCACCTTTGCTGTGGCAGCAAAAGCTGGACGTTTGTCTTTTTTGCTCCGGAGGCTGCCGAAAGGGAAAATAGGTTCTTTTGAGGATGGAGTCCTCAGGAAAGCAGAGAGGGCCAAATTGTCAGGGGCATTTGAAAGGGTTCCAGGAGGCAGTGAGAACCAGCATTACTTTTCCCCGCTGGCACCTTTGCTGTGGCAGCAAAAGCTGGACGTTTGTCTTTTTTGCTCCGGAGGCTGCCGAAAGCGAAAACAGGTGCTTTTGAGGATGGAGTCCGCAGGAAAGCAGAGAGGGCCAAATTGTCTGGGGTATTTGAAAGGGTTCCAGGAGGCAGTGAGAACCAGCATTACTTTTCCCCGCGGGCACCTTTGCTGTGGCAGCAAAAGCTGGACGTTTGTCTTTTTTGCTCCGGAGGCTGCCGAAAGCGAAAACAGGTGCTTTTGAGGATGGAGTCCGCAGGAAAGCAGAGAGGGCCAAATTGTCTGTGGCATTTGAAAGGGTTCCAGGAGGCAGTGAGAACCAGCATTACTTTTCCTCGCTGGCACCTTTGCTGTGGCAGCAAAAGCTGGACGTTTGTCTTTTTTGCTCCGGAGGTTGCCGAAAGCGAAAACAGGTGCTTTTGAGGATGG
Organism: Vanellus vanellus; assembly: GCF_965231255.1. NCBI lineage: Eukaryota > Metazoa > Chordata > Aves > Charadriiformes > Charadriidae > Vanellus > Vanellus vanellus. Next base: position 90,378 of record NW_028126706.1, read on the forward strand.
AGTCCGCAGGAAAGCAGAGAGGGCCAAAATGTCTGTGGCATTTGAAGAGGTTCCAGGAGGCAGTGAGAACCAGCATTACTTTTCCCCGCTGGCACGTTTGCTGTGGCAGCAAAAGCTGGACGTTTGTCTTTTTTGCTCCGGAGGCTGCCGAAAGCGAAAACAGGTGCTTTTGAGGATGGAGTCCGCAGGAAAGCAGAGAGAGCCAAATTGTCTGTGGCATTTGAAGGAGTTCCAGGAGGCAGTGAGAACCAGCATTACTTTTCCCCGCTGGCACCTTTGTTGTGGCAGCAAAAGCTGGACGTTTGTCTTTTTTGCTCCGGAGGCTGCCGAAAGCGAAAACAGGTGCTTTTGAGGATGGAGTCCGCAGGAAAGCAGAGAGGGCCAAATTGTCTGGGGCATTTGAACAGGTTCCAGGAGGCAGTGAGAACCAGCATTACTTTTCCCCGCTGGCACCTTTGCTGTGGCAGCAAAAGCTGGACGTTTGTCTTTTTTGCTCCGGAGGCTGCCGAAAGCGAAAATAGGTGCTTTTGAGGATGGAGTCCGCAGGAAAGCAGAGAGGGCCAAATTGTCTGTGGCATTTGAAAAAGTTCCAGGAGGCAGTGAGAACCAGCATCACTTTTCCCCGCTGGCACCTTTGCTGTGGCAGCAAAAGCTGGACGTTTGTCTTTTTACCACCGGAGGGCGCCGAAAGTGAAAAAAGGCGCTTTTGAGGATAGAGTCCGCAGGAAAGCAGAGAGGGCCAAATTGTCTGGGGCATTTGAAAGGGTTCCAGGAGGCAGTGAGAACCAGCATTACTTTTCCCCGCTGGCACCTTTGCTGTGGCAGCAAAAGCTGGACGTTTGTCTTTTTTGCTCCGGAGGCTGCCGAAAGCGAAAACAGGTGCTTTTGAGGATGGAGTCCGCAGGAAAGCAGAGAGGGCCAAATTGTCTGGGGCATTTGAAAGGGTTCCAGGAGGCAGTGAGAACCAGCATTACTTTTCCCCGCTGGCACCTTTGCTGTGGCAGCAAAAGCTGGATGTTTGTCTTTTTTGCTCCGGAGGCTGCCGAAAGCGAAAACAGGTGCTTTTGAGGATGGAGTCCGCAGGAAAGCAGAGAGAGCCAAATTGTCTGTGGCATTTGAAAAAGTTCCAGGAGGCAGTGAGAACCAGCATCACTTTTCCCCGCTGGCACCTTTGCTGTGGCAGCAAAAGCTGGACGTTTGTCTTTTTACCACCGGAGGGCGCCGAAAGTGAAAAAAGGTGCTTTTGAGGATGGAGTCCGCAGGAAAGCAGAGAGAGCCAAATTGTCTGGGGCATTTGAAGGAGTTCCAGGAGGCAGTGAGAACCAGCATTACTTTTCCCCGCTGGCACCTTTGCTGTGGCAGCAAAAGCTGGACGTTTGTCTTTTTTGCTCCGGAGGCTGCCGAAAGCGAAAACAGGTGCTTTTGAGGATGGAGTCCGCAGGAAAGCAGAGAGGGCCAAATTGTCTGTGGCATTTGAAAGGGTTCCAGGAGGCAGTGAGAACCAGCATTACTTTTCCCCGCTGGCACCTTTGCTGTGGCAGCAAAAGCTGGACGTTTGTCTTTTTTGCTCCGGAGGCTGCCGAAAGGGAAAATAGGTTCTTTTGAGGATGGAGTCCGCAGGAAAGCAGAGAGGGCCAAATTGTCTGTGGCATTTGAAAGGGTTCCAGGAGGCAGTGAGAACCAGCATTACTTTTCCCCGCTGGCACCTTTGCTGTGGCAGCAAAAGCTGGACGTTTGTCTTTTTTGCTCCGGAGGCTGCCGAAAGCGAAAACAGGTGCTTTTGAGGATGGAGTCCGCAGGAAAGCAGAGAGGGCCAAATTGTCTGGGGTATTTGAAGAGGTTCCAGGAGGCAGTGAGAACCAGCATTACTTTTCCCCGCTGGCACGTTTGCTGTGGCAGTAAAAGCTGGACGTTTGTCTTTTTTGCTCCGGAGGCTGCCGAAAGCGAAAACAGGTGCTTTTGAGGATGGAGTCCGCAGGAAAGCAGAGAGAGCCAAATTGTCTGGGGCATTTGAAGGAGTTCCAGGAGGCAGTGAGAACCAGCATTACTTTTCCCCGCTGGCACCTTTGCTGTGGCAGCAAAAGCTGGACGTTTGTCTTTTTTGCTCCGGAGGCTGCCGAAAGCGAAAACAGGTTCTTTTGAGGATGGAGTCCGCAGGAAAGCAGAGAGGGCCAAATTGTCTGTGGCATTTTAAAGGGTTCCAGGAGGCAGTGAGAACCAGCATTACTTTTCCCCGCTGGCACCTTTGCTGTGGCAGCAAAAGCTGGACGTTTGTCTTTTTTGCTCTGGAGGCTGCCGAAAGGGAAAATAGGTTCTTTTGAGGATGGAGTCCGCAGGAAAGCAGAGAGGGCCAAATTGTCTGTGGCATTTGAAAGGGTTCCAGGAGGCAGTGAGAACCAGCATTACTTTTCCCCGCTGGCACCTTTGCTGTGGCAGCAAAAGCTGGACGTTTGTCTTTTTACCACCGGAGGGCGCCGAAAGTGAAAAAAGGCGCTTTTGAGGATGGAGTCCGCAGGAAAGCAGAGAGGGCTTAATTGTCTGGGGTATTTGAAAGGGTTCCAGGAGGCAGTGAGAACCAGCATTACTTTTCCCCGCTGGCACCTTTGCTGTGGCAGCAAAAGCTGGACGTTTGTCTTTTTTGCTCCGGAGGCTGCCGAAAGCGAAAACAGGTGCTTTTGAGGATGGAGTCCGCAGGAAAGCAGAGAGGGCCAAAATGTCTGTGGCATTTGAAGAGGTTCCAGGAGGCAGTGAGAACCAGCATTACTTTTCCCCGCTGGCACGTTTGCTGTGGCAGCAAAAGCTGGACGTTTGTCTTTTTTGCTCCGGAGGCTGCCGAAAGCGAAAACAGGTGCTTTTGAGGATGGAGTCCGCAGGAAAGCAGAGAGAGCCAAATTGTCTGGGGCATTTGAAGGAGTTCCAGGAGGCAGTGAGAACCAGCATTACTTTTCCCCGCTGGCACCTTTGTTGTGGCAGTAAAAGCTGGACGTTTGTCTTTTTTGCTCCGGAGGCTGCCGAAAGCGAAAACAGGTGCTTTTGAGGATGGAGTCCGCAGGAAAGCAGAGAGGGCCAAATTGTCTGGGGCATTTGAACAGGTTCCAGGAGGCAGTGAGAACCAGCATTACTTTTCCCCGCTGGCACCTTTGCTGTGGCAGCAAAAGCTGGACGTTTGTCTTTTTTGCTCCGGAGGTTGCCGAAAGCGAAAACAGGTGGTTTTGAGGATGGAGTCCGCAGGAAAGCAGAGAGGGCCAAAATGTCTGTGGCATTTGAAGAGGTTCCAGGAGGCAGTGAGAACCAGCATTACTTTTCCCCGCTGGCACGTTTGCTGTGGCAGCAAAAGCTGGACGTTTGTCTTTTTTGCTCCGGAGGCTGCCGAAAGCGAAAACAGGTGCTTTTGAGGATGGAGTCCGCAGGAAAGCAGAGAGAGCCAAATTGTCTGGGGCATTTGAAGGAGTTCCAGGAGGCAGTGAGAACCAGCATTACTTTTCCCCGCTGGCACCTTTGTTGTGGCAGCAAAAGCTGGACGTTTGTCTTTTTTGCTCCGGAGGTTGCCGAAAGCGAAAACAGGTGCTTTTGAGGATGGAGTCCGCAGGAAAGCAGAGAGGGCCAAAATGTCTGTGGCATTTGAAGAGGTTCCAGGAGGCAGTGAGAACCAGCATTACTTTTCCCCGCTGGCACCTTTGCTGTGGCAGCAAAAGCTGGACGTTTGTCTTTTTTGCTCCGGAGGCTGCCGAAAGCGAAAATAGGTGCTTTTGAGGATGGAGTCCGCAGGAAAGCAGAGAGAGCCAAATTGTCTGGGGCATTTGAAGGAGTTCCAGGAGGCAGTGAGAACCAGCATTACTTTTCCCCGCTGGCACCTTTGCTGTGGCAGCAAAAGCTGGACGTTTGTCTTTTTTGCTCCGGAGGCTGCCGAAAGCGAAAACAGGTGCTTTTGAGGATGGAGTCCGCAGGAAAGCAGAGAGGGCCAAATTGTCTGTGGCATTTGAAAGGGTTCCAGGAGGCAGTGAGAACCAGCATTACTTTTCCCCGCTGGCACCTTTGCTGTGGCAGCAAAAGCTGGACGTTTGTCTTTTTTGCTCCGGAGGCTGCCGAAAGGGAAAATAGGTTCTTTTGAGGATGGAGTCCTCAGGAAAGCAGAGAGGGCCAAATTGTCAGGGGCATTTGAAAGGGTTCCAGGAGGCAGTGAGAACCAGCATTACTTTTCCCCGCTGGCACCTTTGCTGTGGCAGCAAAAGCTGGACGTTTGTCTTTTTTGCTCCGGAGGCTGCCGAAAGCGAAAACAGGTGCTTTTGAGGATGGAGTCCGCAGGAAAGCAGAGAGGGCCAAATTGTCTGGGGTATTTGAAAGGGTTCCAGGAGGCAGTGAGAACCAGCATTACTTTTCCCCGCTGGCACCTTTGCTGTGGCAGCAAAAGCTGGACGTTTGTCTTTTTTGCTCCGGAGGCTGCCGAAAGCGAAAACAGGTGCTTTTGAGGATGGAGTCCGCAGGAAAGCAGAGAGGGCCAAATTGTCTGTGGCATTTGAAAGGGTTCCAGGAGGCAGTGAGAACCAGCATTACTTTTCCCCGCTGGCACGTTTGCTGTGGCAGCAAAAGCTGGACGTTTGTCTTTTTTGCTCCGGAGGCTTCCGAAAGCGAAAACAGGTGCTTTTGAGGATGGAGTCCGCAGGAAAGCAGAGAGAGCCAAATTGTCTGTGGCATTTGAAGGAGTTCCAGGAGGCAGTGAGAACCAGCATTACTTTTCCCCGCTGGCACCTTTGTTGTGGCAGCAAAAGCTGGACGTTTGTCTTTTTTGCTCCGGAGGCTGCCGAAAGCGAAAACAGGTGCTTTTGAGGATGGAGTCCGCAGGAAAGCAGAGAGGGCCAAATTGTCTGGGGCATTTGAACAGGTTCCAGGAGGCAGTGAGAACCAGCATTACTTTTCCCCGCTGGCACCTTTGCTGTGGCAGCAAAAGCTGGACGTTTGTCTTTTTTGCTCCGGAGGCTGCCGAAAGCGAAAATAGGTGCTTTTGAGGATGGAGTCCGCAGGAAAGCAGAGAGGGCCAAATTGTCTGTGGCATTTGAAAAAGTTCCAGGAGGCAGTGAGAACCAGCATTACTTTTCCCCGCTGGCACCTTTGCTGTGGCAGCAAAAGCTGGACGTTTGTCTTTTTACCACCGGAGGGCGCCGAAAGAGAAAAAAGGCGCTTTTGAGGATAGAGTCCGCAGGAAAGCAGAGAGGGCCAAATTGTCAGGGGCATTTGAAAGGGTTCCAGGAGGCAGTGAGAACCAGCATTACTTTTCCCCGCTGGCACCTTTGCTGTGGCAGCAAAAGCTGGCCGTTTGTCTTTTTTGCTCCGGAGGCTGCCGAAAGCGAAAACAGGTGCTTTTGAGGATGGAGTCCGCAGGAAAGCAGAGAGGGCCAAATTGTCTGGGTCATTTGAAAGGGTTCCAGGAGGCAGTGAGAACCAGCATTACTTTTCCCCGCTGGCACCTTTGCTGTGGCAGCAAAAGCTGGATGTTTGTCTTTTTTGCTCCGGAGGCTGCCGAAAGCGAAAACAGGTGCTTTTGAGGATGGAGTCCGCAGGAAAGCAGAGAGAGCCAAATTGTCTGGGGCATTTGAAGGAGTTCCAGGAGGCAGTGAGAACCAGCATTACTTTTCCCCGCTGGCACCTTTGCTGTGGCAGCAAAAGCTGGACGTTTGTCTTTTTTGCTCCGGAGGCTGCCGAAAGCGAAAACAGGTGCTTTTGAGGATGGAGTCCGCAGGAAAGCAGAGAGGGCCAAATTGTCTGGGGCATTTGAAAGGGTTCCAGGAGGCAGTGAGAACCAGCATTACTTTTCCCCGCTGGCACCTTTGCTGTGGCAGCAAAAGCTGGACGTTTGTCTTTTTTGCTCCGGAGGCTGCCGAAAGGGAAAATAGGTTCTTTTGAGGATGGAGTCCGCAGGAAAGCAGAGAGGGCCAAATTGTCTGTGGCATTTGAAAGGGTTCCAGGAGGCAGTGAGAACCAGCATTACTTTTCCCCGCTGGCACCTTTGCTGTGGCAGCAAAAGCTGGACGTTTGTCTTTTTTGCTCCGGAGGCTGCCGAAAGCGAAAACAGGTGCTTTTGAGGATGGAGTCCGCAGGAAAGCAGAGAGGGCCAAATTGTCTGGGGTATTTGAAAGGGTTCCAGGAGGCAGTGAGAACCAGCATTACTTTTCCCCGCGGGCACCTTTGCTGTGGCAGCAAAAGCTGGACGTTTGTCTTTTTTGCTCCGGAGGCTGCCGAAAGCGAAAACAGGTGCTTTTGAGGATGGAGTCCGCAGGAAAGCAGAGAGGGCCAAATTGTCTGTGGCATTTGAAAGGGTTCCAGGAGGCAGTGAGAACCAGCATTACTTTTCCCCGCTGGCACCTTTGCTGTGGCAGCAAAACCTGGACGTTTGTCTTTTTTGCTCCGGAGGTTGCCGAAAGCGAAAACAGGTTCTTTTGAGGATGGAGTCCGCAGGAAAGCAGAGAGGGCCAAATTGTCTGGGGCATTTGAAGAGGTTCCAGGAGGCAGTGAGAACCAGCATTACTTTTCCCCGCTGGCACCTTTGCTGTGGCAGCAAAAGCTGGACGTTTGTCTTTTTTGCTCCGGAGGCTGCCGAAAGCGAAAACAAGTGCTTTTGAGGATGGAGTCCGCAGGAAAGCAGAGAGGGCCAAATTGTCTGGGGCATTTGAAAGGGTTCCAGGAGGCAGTGAGAACCAGCATTACTTTTCCCCGCTGGCACCTTTGCTGTGGCAGCAAAAGCTGGACGTTTGTCTTTTTTGCTCCGGAGGCTGCCGAAAGCGAAAACAGGTGCTTTTGAGGATGGAGTCCGCAGGAAAGCAGAGAGGGCCAAATTGTCTGGGGCATTTGAAAGGGTTCCAGGAGGCAGTGAGAACCAGCATTACTTTTCCCCGCTGGCACCTGTGCTGTGGCAGCAAAAGCTGGACGTTTGTCTTTTTTGCTCCGGAGGTTGCCGAAAGCGAAAACAGGTGCTTTTGAGGATGGAGTCCGCAGGAAAGCAGAGAGGGCCAAAATGTCTGTGGCATTTGAAGAGGTTCCAGGAGGCAGTGAGAACCAGCATTACTTTTCCCCGCTGGCACCTTTGCTGTGGCAGCAAAAGCTGGACGTTTGTCTTTTTTGCTCCGGAGGCTGCCGAAAGCGAAAACAGGTGGTTTTGAGGATGGAGTCCGCAGGAAAGCAGAGAGAGCCAAATTGTCTGGGGCATTTTAAGGAGTTCCAGGAGGCAGTGAGAACCAGCATTACTTTTCCCCGCTGGCACCTTTGTTGTGGCAGCAAAAGCTGGACGTTTGTCTTTTTTGCTCCGGAGGCTGCCGAAAGCGAAAACAGGTGCTTTTGAGGATGGAGTCCGCAGGAAAGCAGAGAGGGCCAAATTGTCTGGGGCATTTGAAGAGGTTCCAGGAGGCAGTGAGAACCAGCATTACTTTTCCCCGCTGGCACCTTTGCTGTGGCAGCAAAAGCTGGACGTTTGTCTTTTTTGCTCCGGAGGCTGCCGAAAGCGAAAATAGGTGCTTTTGAGGATGGAGTCCGCAGGAAAGCAGAGAGGGCCAAATTGTCTGTGGCATTTGAAAAAGTTCCAGGAGGCAGTGAGAACCAGCATCACTTTTCCCCGCTGGCACCTTTGCTGTGGCAGCAAAAGCTGGACGTTTGTCTTTTTTGCTCCGGAGGCTGCCGAAAGCGAAAACAGGTGCTTTTGAGGATGGAGTCCGCAGGAAAGCAGAGAGGGCCAAATTGTCTGGGGCATTTGAACAGGTTCCAGGAGGCAGTGAGAACCAGCATTACTTTTCCCCGCTGGCACCTTTGCTGTGGCAGCAAAAGCTGGACGTTTGTCTTTTTTGCTCCGGAGGCTGCCGAAAGCGAAAATAGGTGCTTTTGAGGATGGAGTCCGCAGGAAAGCAGAGAGGGCCAAATTGTCTGTGGCATTTGAAAAAGTTCCAGGAGGCAGTGAGAACCAGCATCACTTTTCCCCGCTGGCACCTTTGCTGTGGCAGCAAAAGCTGGACGTTTGTCTTTTTACCACCGGAGGGCGCCGAAAGAGAAAAAAGGCGCTTTTGAGGATAGAGTCCGCAGGAAAGCAGAGAGGGCCAAATTGTCAGGGGCATTTGAAAGGGTTCCAGGAGGCAGTGAGAACCAGCATTACTTTTCCCCGCTGGCACCTTTGCTGTGGCAGCAAAAGCTGGCCGTTTGTCTTTTTTGCTCCGGAGGCTGCCGAAAGCGAAAACAGGTGCTTTTGAGGATGGAGTCCGCAGGAAAGCAGAGAGGGCCAAATTGTCTGGGGCATTTGAAAGGGTTCCAGGAGGCAGTGAGAACCAGCATTACTTTTCCCCGCTGGCACCTTTGCTGTGGCAGCAAAAGATGGATGTTTGTCTTTTTTGCTCCGGAGGCTGCCGAAAGCGAAAACAGGTGCTTTTGAGGATGGAGTCCGCAGGAAAGCAGAGAGAGCCAAATTGTCTGGGGCATTTGAAGGAGTTCCAGGAGGCAGTGAGAACCAGCATTACTTTTCCCCGCTGGCACCTTTGCTGTGGCAGCAAAAGCTGGACGTTTGTCTTTTTTGCTCCGGAGGCTGCCGAAAGCGAAAACAGGTGCTTTTGAGGATGGAGTCCGCAGGAAAGCAGAGAGGGCCAAATTGTCTGTGGCATTTGAAAGGGTTCCAGGAGGCAGTGAGAACCAGCATTACTTTTCCCCGCTGGCACCTTTGCTGTGGCAGCAAAACCTGGACGTTTGTCTTTTTTGCTCCGGAGGCTGCCGAAAGGGAAAATAGGTTCTTTTGAGGATGGAGTCCGCAGGAAAGCAGAGAGGGCCAAATTGTCTGTGGCATTTGAAAGGGTTCCAGGAGGCAGTGAGAACCAGCATTACTTTTCCCCGCTGGCACCTTTGCTGTGGCAGCAAAAGCTGGACGTTTGTCTTTTTTGCTCCGGAGGCTGCCGAAAGCGAAAACAGGTGCTTTTGAGGATGGAGTCCGCAGGAAAGCAGAGAGGGCCAAATTGTCTGGGGTATTTGAAAGGGTTCCAGGAGGCAGTGAGAACCAGCATTACTTTTCCCCGCTGGCACCTTTGCTGTGGCAGCAAAAGCTGGACGTTTGTCTTTTTTGCTCCGGAGGCTGCCGAAAGCGAAAACAGGTGCTTTTGAGGATGGAGTCCGCAGGAAAGCAGAGAGGGCCAAATTGTCTGTGGCATTTGAAAGGGTTCCAGGAGGCAGTGAGAACCAGCATTACTTTTCCCCGCTGGCACCTTTGCTGTGGCAGCAAAACCTGGACGTCTGTCTTTTTTGCTCCCGAGGTTGCCGAAAGCGAAAACAGGTTCTTTTGAGGATGGAGTCCGCAGGAAAGCAGAGAGGGCCAAATTGTCTGGGGCATTTGAAGAGGTTCCAGGAGGCAGTGAGAACCAGCATTACTTTTCCCCGCTGGCACCTTTGCTGTGGCAGCAAAAGCTGGACGTTTGTCTTTTTTGCTCCGGAGGCTGCCGAAAGCGAAAACAGGTGCTTTTGAGGATGGAGTCCGCAGGAAAGCAGAGAGGGCCAAATTGTCTGTGGCATTTGAAAGGGTTCCAGGAGGCAGTGAGAACCAGCATTACTTTTCCCCGCTGGCACCTTTGCTGTGGCAGCAAAAGCTGGACGTTTGTCTTTTTTGCTCCGGAGGCTGCCGAAAGCGAAAACAGGTGCTTTTGAGGATGGAGTCCGCAGGAAAGCAGAGAGGGCCAAAATGTCTGTGGCATTTGAAGAGGTTCCAGGAGGCAGTGAGAACCAGCATTACTTTTCCCCGCTGGCACCTTTGCTGTGGCAGCAAAAGCTGGACGTTTGTCTTTTTTGCTCCGGAGGCTGCCGAAAGCGAAAACAGGTGGTTTTGAGGATGGAGTCCGCAGGAAAGCAGAGAGAGCCAAATTGTCTGGGGCATTTGAAGGAGTTCCAGGAGGCAGTGAGAACCAGCATTACTTTTCCCCGCTGGCACCTTTGTTGTGGCAGCAAAAGCTGGACGTTTGTCTTTTTTGCTCCGGAGGCTGCCGAAAGCGAAAACAGGTGCTTTTGAGGATGGAGTCCGCAGGAAAGCAGAGAGGGCCAAATTGTCTGGGGCATTTGAAGAGGTTCCAGGAGGCAGTGAGAACCAGCATTACTTTTCCCCGCTGGCACCTTTGCTGTGGCAGCAAAAGCTGGACGTTTGTCTTTTTTGCTCCGGAGGCTGCCGAAAGCGAAAATAGGTGCTTTTGAGGATGGAGTCCGCAGGAAAGCAGAGAGGGCCAAATTGTCTGTGGCATTTGAAAAAGTTCCAGGAGGCAGTGAGAACCAGCATCACTTTTCCCCGCTGGCACCTTTGCTGTGGCAGCAAAAGCTGGACGTTTGTCTTTTTTGCTCCGGAGGCTGCCGAAAGCGAAAACAGGTGCTTTTGAGGATGGAGTCCACAGGAAAGCAGAGAGGGCCAAATTGTCTGTGGCATTTGAAAGGGTTCCAGGAGGCAGTGAGAACCAGCATTACTTTTCCCCGCTGGCACCTTTGCTGTGGCAGCAAAAGCTGGACGTTTGTCTTTTTTGCTCCGGAGGGCGCCGAAAGCAAAAATAGGTGCTTTTGAGGATGGAGTCCGCAGGAAAGCAGAGAGGGCCAAATTGTCTGTGGCATTTGAAAGGGTTCCAGGAGGCAGTGAGAACCAGCATTACTTTTCCCCGCTGGCACCTTTGCTGTGGCAGCAAAACCTGGACGTCTGTCTTTTTTGCTCCCGAGGTTGCCGAAAGCGAAAACAGGTTCTTTTGAGGATGGAGTCCGCAGGAAAGCAGAGAGGGCCAAATTGTCTGGGGCATTTGAAGAGGTTCCAGGAGGCAGTGAGAACCAGCATTACTTTTCCCCGCTGGCACCTTTGCTGTGGCAGCAAAAGCTGGACGTTTGTCTTTTTTGCTCCGGAGGCTGCCGAAAGCGAAAACAGGTGCTTTTGAGGATGGAGTCCGCAGGAAAGCAGAGAGGGCCAAATTGTCTGTGGCATTTGAAAGGGTTCCAGGAGGCAGTGAGAACCAGCATTACTTTTCCCCGCTGGCACCTTTGCTGTGGCAGCAAAAGCTGGACGTTTGTCTTTTTTGCTCCGGAGGCTGCCGAAAGCGAAAACAGGTGCTTTTGAGGATGGAGTCCGCAGGAAAGCAGAGAGGGCCAAATTGTCTGGGGCATTTGAAAGGGTTCCAGGAGGCAGTGAGAACCAGCATTACTTTTCCCCGCTGGCACCTGTGCTGTGGCAGCAAAAGCTGGACGTTTGTCTTTTTTGCTCCGGAGGCTGCCGAAAGCGAAAATAGGTGCTTTTGAGGATGGAGTCCGCAGGAAAGCAGAGAGGGCCAAATTGTCTGTGGCATTTGAAAGAGTTCCAGGAGGCAGTGAGAACCAGCATTACTTTTCCCCCGCTGGCACCTTTGCTGTGGCAGCAAAAGCTGGACGTTTTTCTTTTTACCACCGGAGGGCGCCGAAAGTGAAAAAAGGCGCTTTTGAGGATAGAGTCCGCAGGAAAGCAGAGAGGGCCAAATTGTCTGGGGCATTTGAAAGGGTTCCAGGAGGCAGTGAGAACCAGCATTACTTTTCCCCGCTGGCACCTTTGCTGTGGCAGCAAAAGCTGGACATTTGTCTTTTTTGCTCCGGAGGCTGCCGAAAGCGAAAACAGGTGCTTTTGAGGATGGAGTCCGCAGGAAAGCAGAGAGGGCCAAATTGTCTGGGGCATTTGAAAGGGTTCCAGGAGGCAGTGAGAACCAGCATTACTTTTCCCCGCTGGCACCTTTGCTGTGGCAGCAAAAGCTGGACGTTTGTCTTTTTACCACCGGAGGGCGCCGAAAGCGAAAACAGGTGCTTTTGAGGATGGAGTCCGCAGGAAAGCAGAGAGAGCCAAATTGTCTGGGGCATTTGAAGGAGTTCCAGGAGGCAGTGAGAACCAGCATTACTTTTCCCCGCTGGCACCTTTGCTGTGGCAGCAAAAGCTGGACGTTTGTCTTTTTTGCTCCGGAGGCTGCCGAAAGCGAAAACAGGTGCTTTTGAGGATGGAGTCCGCAGGAAAGCAGAGAGGGCCAAATTGTCTGTGGCATTTGAAAGGGTTCCAGGAGGCAGTGAGAACCAGCATTACTTTTCCCCGCTGGCACCTTTGCTGTGGCAGCAAAAGCTGGACGTTTGTCTTTTTTGCTCCGGAGGCTGCTGAAAGGGAAAATAGGTTCTTTTGAGGATGGAGTCCGCAGGAAAGCAGAGAGGGCCAAATTGTCTGTGGCATTTGAAAGGGTTCCAGGAGGCAGTGAGAACCAGCATTACTTTTCCCCGCTGGCACCTTTGCTGTGGCAGCAAAAGCTGGACGTTTGTCTTTTTTGCTCCGGAGGCTGCCGAAAGCGAAAACAGGTGCTTTTGAGGATGGAGTCCGCAGGAAAGCAGAGAGGGCCAAATTGTCTGGGGTATTTGAAAGGGTTCCAGGAGGCAGTGAGAACCAGCATTACTTTTCCCCGCGGGCACCTTTGCTGTGGCAGCAAAAGCTGGACGTTTGTCTTTTTTGCTCCGGAGGCTGCCGAAAGCGAAAACAGGTGCTTTTGAGGATGGAGTCCGCAGGAAAGCAGAGAGGGCCAAATTGTCTGTGGCATTTGAAAGGGTTCCAGGAGGCAGTGAGAACCAGCATTACTTTTCCCCGCTGGCACCTTTGCTGTGGCAGCAAAACCTGGACGTCTGTCTTTTTTGCTCCCGAGGTTGCCGAAAGCGAAAACAGGTTCTTTTGAGGATGGAGTCCGCAGGAAAGCAGAGAGGGCCAAATTGTCTGGGGCATTTGAAGAGGTTCCAGGAGGCAGTGAGAACCAGCATTACTTTTCCCCGCTGGCACCTTTGCTGTGGCAGCAAAAGCTGGACGTTTGTCTTTTTTGCTCCGGAGGCTGCCGAAAGCGAAAACAGGTGCTTTTGAGGATGGAGTCCGCAGGAAAGCAGAGAGGGCCAAATTGTCTGTGGCATTTGAAAGGGTTCCAGGAGGCAGTGAGAACCAGCATTACTTTTCCCCGCTGGCACCTTTGCTGTGGCAGCAAAAGCTGGACGTTTGTCTTTTTTGCTCCGGAGGCTGCCGAAAGCGAAAACAGGTGCTTTTGAGGATGGAGTCCGCAGGAAAGCAGAGAGGGCCAAAATGTCTGTGGCATTTGAAGAGGTTCCAGGAGGCAGTGAGAACCAGCATTACTTTTCCCCGCTGGCACCTTTGCTGTGGCAGCAAAAGCTGGACGTTTGTCTTTTTTGCTCCGGAGGCTGCCGAAAGCGAAAACAGGTGGTTTTGAGGATGGAGTCCGCAGGAAAGCAGAGAGAGCCAAATTGTCTGGGGCATTTGAAGGAGTTCCAGGAGGCAGTGAGAACCAGCATTACTTTTCCCCGCTGGCACCTTTGTTGTG